>NC_143573.1:61527803-61830833 GCF_054136105.1 Typopeltis vanoorti | reverse complement strand
TATATTTCGTTGTGGTGTCTTTTTCTTTTTCCTTCAAAGCTTCTTTTTGAACGTTTTCTGTGAAATTCCTTTCCTGGGTCGTCTCTGTGCAACATCGAACAGTAGTCTGTCATCATCATATTGATATTCCTGCCCTGATACCTTCTTTCCATCTCCTTGATGTCTTGTTGGAATCGCTCTCCTTGCTCTTCGCTGTAGATAATCCAGGAAATTTTGCACAGATGTATTTAAAACACTCTCCTTCTTTCGACAAAGCCTTGACAAATTGCTTCATCAATCCCAGCTTTATATGAATCGGGGGTAAAAGGATTTTTTTTTCGAGCAACCAAAGTTTCATGTAACATATTTTTACTTCCAGGTTCTAATGCGATTCTTTCTGGCCATTCCTTTTTGATCTGATGTTGCTCTCGATCTCGGCTATCCCACTCGCACAAAAAAAAGCTCGGGTATTTGGTGTATCCTCTTTGTTAGATGAATTTTTCCAACTTCTTAAAGCCATCGCAAACACCACTTAAAACACAGTTAAACAAATTTTAACGAATGACATCAACACTATTACACGTCACTACTTAAAAACGTTAAAAAAATTCCGCAAACACATTAAATTAAATCTTCACACTAACTTAGAAAATATGCCAACTTTCAGAAATATGATAACGTTAGTAGTCAACGACTAAAGTTCAACTAAAGAATCACACAAAAAATGTAAGTGTTTGTGACAACAGGAAAGTCGCCCGTTATCTCGACGAATCAGATTCAAAGTATCCACCTGCACTTTTATCTGCATTCCTCTCTCCCTCTCCTATCTTAAGAATGAGACGTTTTGTGGAAATTTCTTTATTTACCATAAAAAGGCACTTCAAAAAAGCACTTATACAACTAATTAGCTGAACATAAAGGGGAATGAAAATAAATACCAATGCGCTGAATTTAAATCCAAATACTACTAATATAAATGATAAAATTAGAAATTGGGTAAAATTGGTGGGTGATGGAATTTGTTTCTGAACTCAGCACCTAAACATCTATAAGAATCAAATATTACTTCTCAGACAACTTTTCCATCGTAGCCCTGTGTTATCAATGCATTATTCTCACAGAACGATTTAAATATTGAGTATATATGATCCAAATCTTAATAGGAAGGGCCATGTCATAGTACTGTTTTCTGTTTGTGTTTTTTTTTTTTTTTTTTGAAAGCCTTCTCTAGACGATCTTGTATTGCACTTTGAGTTTATAATGACCTTTAAAACAAAATATAAATTGAAATAAGAATACTTTGACGAATCACAGTGGAACATGTCTAGACACACTGTCGTTAAGAATTTATTGAAATAGATTTCAATAAATCCTTCCGGCTATGAACGAAGCAAAACGTGGTAACGAATGGTCCGTTAAACAAATAAATGACAAAATGCATACGCATTTTGCTAAACTCGTCTAAAAATGAAGTCTTTTGTTCTCTCTTAACGAATCTCTGTACCACGATAAATGGATCAGCTGTTTTAAATTTTAATAATAGTTCTTTTTGTGAAACTGGAGCCAAATTATAAAAAAAAGTCTCAATTATGTTACGTGAAGAAAGGTGTTCAGTAAACCCACATCATTTGAAAGAGTTTTCTTAACAATGAAAGAGTAACAATAGGTGGTAAATTAAAATAAAAATCCTATAATGAACTTAACCAGATAAACGCAGCGTCCTTAGACATGTATTAAAAACGACGGAAATTCTCTAAATGAAAAAAAAAAAAAAAAAAAAGACAGCGCCTTCGTTTCATAACATTAGTTAAGCTATTGATAGTGATTTTTAAAGCAGTACGTGTCTCAGATTTCAACAAAAAAACAAAAAAACCGCATTTTATGTAAGTCAATGTGAAAAATACCCGGTTAAGTGAGCATCCGGGTATCATCAACAGTAACTATCTGATTTAATATAATGAACAATGGATCAGCACGATCCAAACAATTAATTGAACGTTCTACTAAAAAAAAGACAGATAACAATAACAGTTGAATTACAATAATGTAAAATGATTAAATACATTGAATTAAATAAAGCAAATGATCGTGAAGAGAACTTATTCCAGAGAGTAATTAAATAACTGATTAAAGTAGTTAAAGCATTCTCTAATACGCACATTCCGTAAAAAAACAAATTATTCATGAAACAGTTAACTTTATATGAATCTCTGCTCAGTTTTACGTCGTCCAAGGCCATTATTGGAAGCCTGAAGTGGTTCTTGGTTTCTAGAGGCGAAGTTCACGGATTGTCTGAAACTTAGCTATCTACGTTACTAAAGTGCTATACTTTTAATAACATTTCTTGGAGTGGAAGATCCATAAAATGATGAATACTTCTAGAATGTTTTATAATTATTTTGAGTACATTTTATTAAAGGTTAATGCAGTGGAATTACCAAAATATTGAAGTTGAAGGGTCTTGGGACTTTTATGTGCTAGATAGTGATTTTTTATTTTTTATTTCTTAGCATGGTCTTGACGTCAAATTACAGGATCTCCGAACCTCGGAACAGTTTAAGTGTCGATTATTATGAATCAGAGTAGCATTCTCAGAGTTATAAATAGTTTTGAGTTCGATTCTATAATAGCAAAAAATTCAGAAAACGCAATTCGCAAGCAAATTCACAGTTTGGCAGCATCTTTAGACTAATCAGGAGAATTACAACGTGATTCTAAAGAATTCTAAATTTAGAATTTAGAATTCTTTAGAATCACGAGGGAAACACGTGATATTTACAATAGCTAACTTATTAAAATGTTCAGAAAATTTCAACCCACGTGTGAAATAAATAATACATTCTTCATACATATCGCACACTGTTGTAGTTTGTGAGCGTTCGCAGGTGTTTGCAAGTGTTTCCTATGCCTCATGTTACAGTTTCAGAATAATGATTTTCACTTAATGTGCTTCGTTCTATCTACACTTTCTAGTGCAACAATCATCTCATGGAATCAATATAACTGACTGTTTTGATGAGCTACTCATTCTACATAATAAAGTCGCCGCAGCTGTTCGTGGTGTTGCTTGATTCTGAAACAGCCGTTAGCGGTCTTCCCTCATCTGTTATATTCAGTTTAGTCTTAGAGTTCTTTTTTTCAGGGATAAACAAAAGTGCTTCCATCAAGCTTGTGTACATTTTGTAAGGAGCTTGTAGACCACAACAAGATTGCAGTCCCTATATCCCACCTTTTAGTAACTTTGAAATATATTTTTATCCTCAGGAAGACTCTATGTATATAGAACTATGTTTTCTCATATATGGAGGAGCTGCGACAGTTTTGTATTACGCCCTTTTTATGATATGAAGATCGTCTTTATTATATATTTAAGGTCATTGATTTGCATAAAAAGTACTGAGTGCTTCAAAAGTTTGCTGCTTTTTTTTAATGAGATGTTCACGTAGTAGATGTCCAGTGAAGATTTCTGTTGTAATACAATATTTTCAATTGCCTAATCTTAGTTAATTAAAAACTGCGCAAGTTTAGATTTTTTTTCCTTTTATTTATTTTGAATTTAGTGACAGCAAATAGACCAGCGATTACCTATCACACATACATATTCTTTAAAATCCATTTAACTATTTTATGTATTTAAGAGATCATTAAAATATCGGGAATGTTGTTAATATGCCAATAAATGCACAATATATATAAACAGAGTAAATATTTTAATTTACACATTTTAAATGTTATAATGTTGAAAATATTTAAACAAGTTAAATGAATTTATTTAATTTTTCCTTAGCTATGTAAAAACGTTATTAGTAGGCAATCCGGATTAAATCACTAACAATACATAACGTTTTATAGGATTACAAACATACGACGAAGGCTAATGACTTCAATCCAATCGTTAAGTGAAAGTTATCACGTTTCTTTATCAAGGAGAAAGATTTAATACTTAGAAGAAAATACTGAGCAGTTCGGCAAAAAACATAGAGAGAAAATAAAATTTTATTTTTCCATTTTAAGTATCAAAACCTATCAATGCACTGAGCTGATGTTATTATGATTATTTTGACTTAACAATAAACTCATGCACGTAGACTGTGAGACAGGAAGAATTTGCATTTGGTAGCTGATGTTCGTTGTAGTAGTAGAGACAAAAGGTGTAATAACTGACTACTAGCGTACTCTAAAATTAAACGAAATTGAAAGCGAGGTAGGTTGAATTCCACGTGTGTTCAGGCATTCAATAAAATAGAGTATGCATAGTCACCGATTCGCCTCTGTACATTGGATGCTGACAGCGTGCTTGACAAATCTACTGCTTGACGTCAATGCGACTCCTAACGAAAGGAATTCGTTTGATAAAATTTTCTTTGTCATACGAGACTGACGTCCGAATTATTAAGCAATTCGGAGAACATCTATCGCTATAGTGAAATGGGTTCATGTCTCCTTTCTTTTCTTCCTTGTAAACAATGACATTACTGACACATCCTTACAACTTATAAAAAACCCTGGCGTCAATGTCCTCTGTTTTGTTACTGTAATGCTGTTGCGCTCTTGTCATTCCTCTAACGGAAAATTTGGGTGCATCTATCTGGAAAACTTACATAGAGATAGATCGACTTCTATCCCTTTAATCGGTATGCAGAAACATTTGTTGTTTGATCTCATACGGAGATGAAAAATCCTCTGTATAAGGTCCGTGAATTCATCTTCAAAAACTAATAAAGGGTACTTTCTTAGAGTGTTTTCGAATCCGGAGTCATTTCAAGTGAGTAGTACATGTTTAGAGATCCCCACAAATGAGCTTCGAAGGTTCTTGTTGTTGTGATATCAAAAAAGAAAGGGTTGGATGCCTAATAATATTTCTATCTTTACATTAGAAGTTTTACTTTTAAGGAAGTATACATGAAAATTTTGTTTCTTCAAATTATTGGCAGGGGATGATGGATGAACTATCGCAATTGTTTTTTCAGTTTTAGTTTTTACAATTATTAATATCATCACGAAAGTTAATAAGAGGATTAACTCATTTACAGATTAGATCTACATTTATATGATATTTCTATTTTGATTTATTTAGGCGATTTAGCTTCCATTGTTAATTATATTAATATTAGAATATTATGCTTTATGTGAGCAAGATGTAGAATTCATCATCTAATCTGCAATCAGATTAGACGATGAATTTATTAAATAAATCTATCCAAGAATTTTTTTATTCTTAGTTATATACACACTTTGTCACACTTTTGTTTTGTTTATTCTGGATCTGTGCTGCTTAATATTCATTATAACGTAGTTCTGTGAATTTCTATTTCTAGTATGATAAGCGTAACCCGACTCTTGTGATTTTTCGTAGGTGCACGTGCTACTATATGGGGCAGCATACAAAACAGCTGAGCTGTTCTAGGCTACTGTTAGTAGTAATAATAAATAACTTAAAAAATGAAAAGTCAAAAATTCATATCAACTCTGAATTCACTTATAATCCTGTTATTAATTCTTCGATTTTTATCTCATGAATTTCATGATAATATTTTTAATTTGTAATAATTCTGCATTTCATAAACAGCGAAACAAAAAACTCTGCAAAGAGAAACCCTATTTATATGTGGTTGTTGCTAAACTCACCTTTAATTCAAAGAAAACCGAGATAATGCCGCATTTAGTGGTATTAATAGTCTAAAGGAATCCATCATTCTTTCATCTTCCCTTGATCTTAATCTTCAAAGTTCTTTCACTTAAAGAAAGTTCTTTAAGAGACTCAAGTTTCACTTTATTCCCTGAGAAACAAGTAAGGATGTAGCACTATTGCTGATAAGCGCTGTTAGATCCACCTCCAATACCCTTTAATAACATCATTAATATAAATGGAAAAACAAAGGCGCTGATCCCTGCAGCCGCTCGCCATTAACCTTTAGCCTCTTGAGTTTTGTGACTAACTGTTAGGCACAAAGTAGTCTTCTTTGATCCGTTCACCTTTAATGAATGTAGTAATTTGAATTATTAAAGAAGATTCCTCAAATTATGTAACAATTTCTAAGAGTCTGCATGAAGAAAAAGACAGAAATCCCAAGGTATGCTTATAAGAAACTAAACGAGCCTGATAGAAGGTCACCTTCCTTTTTTATACTGATGATCTCAGAAAAGGGAAGAAATATGAAAAGTTTTAGAAAGAATTAGAAATTTTATTACTCCAAAACTTTGAAATTCTAGAAAAATACAAAATAAAAATGGAAATTCTGAAAAATCGAAACTCCAAAACAAGAAAAATTCAAAACTTCGAGATAAAAAAAAACTTTAAAATTCTAGTTAAAAAATTCTGCAATCCGGAAAAGATTTCACTTTCGAAAAAATTCGCATTTGCGATTCGAAAAAACGTTTTTCATTCGAAATTAGAAAAAAATCTAAATTCGAGAAAAATTACAAAATAAATTCGGAAAATATGTAAAAATATATCAAAAAAATTTAAAAATTACTCAGAAAAAAATTTGAAAATCAAAATTCAAAAAAATTAGTAATTCGAATTCTAAATTTAAAAGAATTAAAAAATCGAATTCGAAATTTTAAAAATTGAAAAATTGAATTCGAAATAAAAAATTAAACTTAAAAGGAAATAAAAAATAGTCTGCGTAGACCTGTAGATATCGCATTTGCGTTCATAGTGTTTGTACGTAGAAAGAGCCAAAAGAAAGAGCATTCAAATTTCGATTCTAGTTACTGAGAGGGACTTTTTGTAAGCCTTTCTTCAACTGGTTCCCCAGTTCGTCGATCCCTGGCACTGGCAAGTAGAGTTTTTCTCCAGGAGACTCGGTTTTTAATCCCACTATGCAAGAAAAACTCAACCGTGAAACACACTATTTCAGACAATAATACATCGCCTTATGAACCACGAAGTGGAGGTCTTCACCAAAACAGCTTAAAATCCTTAATAGTTTAGGCGAGGTGCCGCTGATTGGCTAAGTGTAGAGCGTGACCTTTTCCTCAGTTCACAGAATTTTGATAGGGATAAAACGGCCTTGTCTGCTCACTATAAGGAATCAAAGACATTATCGGATTTATTTTTTAAAAAAAATCAAAGATATGATTTAAAATTTTTCAAATAAAATACAAGATAATTTGATTCGCTCAGAATATTTAAGCCAGTTTTTGTACTGTTATATGAGAACAGAAAAAAAGTAAAAAAGTAAACAATTACGAGAATTAAACATTTTTATTTTTCCTCCTATTCAAAAGTGAAATATTATATTTTACGAAAATTTTAAATAAATTCCTTTCTTAGTTTCTGATAAAGGATGATCATTAAAAAATTGAGAAAGAAAACCAGTGTGCACATTGAGCATAACAAGAGGATAAAGAAAAGATCCTACAATGATGATCACGTACAAAGTAATAAACAAAAACAACTTCAGTTGAGGAAGACTTATATAAAATTAATTATTTCGGAGTTCTTTCATGCCAGAAAATTTGGTTAAGAGAGCGGAAAAGAAAGTTTGCTTTACTTAAGAAAAATAAAATCCAAGGAAACGAGAGCCCTTTATGTTGATACCACAACTCTTTGTTGATTGGATGCTTTCAGGGCTTATGGGTGACGTCATAGCTGGTAATTTGATTTTATTTATGTGTATTCTAAAGGGTGATCAAATTAAATTGAAAGTTTGTTTTTATTTAAATACTTTTCATGGTCTTATGATATTTTACATGTCAAATTAATATGATTGGTTAGTATGTTTGAATCACTTATTTTAAAGAGAAGACAGCAATGTGTTTAAAGAATCACATGAAAAGTTCGGAGATCATTGAGTAAGTACTTCAAATACTGCATATCAGTGATAAATGTTCGAGCTTATAATGAGTTGAACAATAAATAATTTTAATTTGGCATAAAAATAAATTACTTCAAAAGAATTTTGCAAATTAATAAGAATATCAGTCATATTTTCTCTTGGAATTTCAATATTTCTGAATAATTTCAAATGTTTCAAAAGTTATTAACAAATAGAAAGTTGAAGAAGTATTAAATAACATGTTGAAGGTGAGGTCACCATTGATATTAGTTCGTGCATCAGGATATGCAAACAAAAGCACAACGGAAATATTGACTGCCGTTTTTGGATTCGCCAGTTTCTTTTCCTTTATGCCAGTAGCCAGGACTAGACAATGAGCATAAGGTATTTTTGTGTTGCCTGTGCTTCTTATAATTGCTTTCATTTATTTATCTATACAATATAAAACTGCATAAGGAGAGCCTATATTAGGATGAGTCTAGAGAAAATAAAGATTAAAAAAAAAAAGAAAAAAATCATCAGCGTTTAGAATGAATCAGGGCATTTATAATTCATTTATTGTCTAGAGACTTACTGTCTCTGGACAATAAATAAATTTGGCTGAATAAGAAAAAAATTAGCTAAAGAAATTCAAAAACGTAGAGTTTATATTAGATTTTTATTAAAGTCTTTTGTCATTAATTAGTATTTACCATGCGAAAGAAGGTGGCAAAAGTGAATAGCCAAATGTTTATTTATTATTATTATTATTATTATTATTATTATTATTATTATTATTATTGCTCCGACACACATAAAAATACTAATCTATGAAGCATTATGCGAAAACATTTTAAGATACGCAATTAAATCATACAAATTCTGCGCAGACTACAAACTTATCAGATTACAATCGTTGCAAAATAAAAAGGTAAAACTGATATTCTGGGATCAAAGGCAACAGCCCACACTTATACCGGTAGCAAGGACAGTACACAAAATATTTAAGATGAAACACTTATGATACTGCACAGTCATGCTAAACATCACTTCAGTCGAACTCATAGAGTAACCAGAACAACATATCAGATAACAAGTCCACAGTTAGCAAACTACATAAGTATAATAATCAATACGGAAAAAGCCACCCGAAAGTTACATATCTGACATGATACACAAAGTACCATTCGACGACAGAAACTTACAGAAACACACACACATAACGAATTCCTTTCAAATACCATTACAAGGATACAAACACTCCATATCTAAATTCAACCGCCCCCCCCCTTCAAAAATATCAAACCGTGCTCAGGCAGTGGTAGGGCGTGGGTGCGTGTACTCGCCTCTACACGTTAACAGGAAAAGAGCATTATATTTACACACACACACACACACACACACACACACACACACACACACACACACACACACACACACACACACACACACACACACACACACACACACACACACACACACACACACACACACACACACACACACACACACACACACACACACACACACACACACGCACGCACGCACACACACACACACACACACACACACACACACACACACACACACACACACACACACACACACACACACACACACACACACACACACACACACACACACACACACACACACTGAAACAAAACTACGTCATCTATTATCTTCCTCAGATAAGCTCTGCAGAAGCTCTAAGGAAGAAAGCAGAAACGCCCAAACAAACAAACAAGTATATCAAAAAGAATGTACTCAGTAACTTGTATACTGAATTTTTATATATTAATATAAAATCATTCCATTATTACTATTGATTTGTGTGTTGTGTGTGTTACTGCATTGTATACTGCTCTGTGCACATTCGTGCCAATCATCGCACTTATATCTAAATACGATGGATAAATCATTTAGGTAGTCTAAAAATGTGTATTTATTATTTAGAAAGAAATGAGTACTCTGCATTTTGTACTAAATTTTTCTGTATTATAATACCTTCCCTGTATTATAATAAACCTTATAATTGTCATTGTCAAAAAATATTATTATTATTATTAATATGTGACAATTATTATTATTATTATGTGACACCTCCAAAGAGTCCAAAGACTCATCGAGGGAGGGCACCTATTTCTACAACTCTCTGCTCCCCCACGATTACCAACCATATCGAACCACTACTACCATCATTTACACCAACGGCATTTAATTTAGGAATCTCTCTCTCTGTTAATATCTTTTTCCATATTTGTGTACAATGTTAAAGAAATTCAAGACTTCGTTTCGCTTTTTAGAGGATTTCTTGAGGTAGACAGAAAGACTGGATTCACAGAGATAGCAATAAAATTAAATAATATTACGTTACGATTCGACCTCCCAAGTGTAGCAATAGGTTTTGCATAATTAAAAGCAATATTTGTTTCTTTAAAATGATTGGAGAGGTGCATCTTATCTAAATACTTCTATTTCCACATCAACTTTCATTTATTTCCTTTCCTTTCAAATTTCTTATTTCTACTGTAAAGAGAAAGGTAATATATAAGGAAGCTTATTCAAATAATCTTTCCAACTTTTTAATTCCAATATTTGTGGGATTTAAATCAGCTAATAATTTCTGAAAGAAAATCTTAACAAGATAAACTAAAAAGAAAAATAGAAAGGAAAAACTTTTCCTGGTTCTTCCAACTCTATTTGCTTTAGAAGATGATCGATTTATTCCTCCAGTAAAGTGGCACCAGGTGGAAGTAGCGGAAAACGAGTTCTCTCCAAGCGAGAGCTCGTTCTTCTATTTTCTTTTTTTGGTAACCTTGGTGGCCATGAGCAGGATTACGTTGTGGGGTAACTTATCACAACGGCTCGCGACACTCTTAATAAATAAGACAGGTTAGTGTCACGTGCATATCTATCGTTGAGGAGTGCCAATAAGTGTCAGATCCTAGTTATTTCGCGCTGAGTTGGAAATTTTCTCATTTCAAGGTGTTTTTTTTTTTTTTAAGAAAAAGAAATAAAGTAAAGACTGCAAACTTTTATCTCTAGGGTAATATTTCATGTCAGAATTCATGATATTTAGTATGATTACAACCTTTCAAAACTTTTTTTGAGGTTCTCATAGTGATATATGTGTTAAGAATAACAATTCCAACTATTTAGCTTATTTCTTTTCAACAGTATTTTAAATTGTAATAAAATT
The DNA here is from genome assembly GCF_054136105.1 of Typopeltis vanoorti. Lineage (NCBI taxonomy): Eukaryota > Metazoa > Arthropoda > Arachnida > Uropygi > Thelyphonidae > Typopeltis > Typopeltis vanoorti. The sequence goes on along the minus strand of NC_143573.1, from coordinate 61,819,889 downwards.
GATGTTTTAAGGATAACATAACAAAATTCCTTAAGATAAAATGCATGCAAATTAACTTATTGATTAAAATTATTGCTATAGAAACTCGATAATTTAGTTTAGATCAGATTGCTGATGATTCATCATTTGCATAATTAATATTTAATCATAATTTGTATAACTAATTTATATATAATGCTTTCCAGATTTTCAAAATCATTATCGTTCACAGTGAAATGAGAAAATTACTTTTGATAAAGTGTATTACATCGCATAATATTGGATTTTTCAAATGTTTATTTGTATACAGCTAAAAAAAGAAAAAGATTTTCCAATAATTTTTTTTTTCAATCAGCATCTTGGATGATGTAATATAATCCATCTGGATGCATTATGGACGGAAAAATAATCCAAGACGCTGATAGAAAAAAAAATTGAGTATTAGTCCATTACTGTGAGTTATGAACTAATTGGGCTAATGGGTTAACTCGAGATAATCCGGTGGTAACTGTGATCGACAGACAAACTGCAGTATTTCTTTTCCAATCGACTTCAGACTTCCAGTAATCAGCAGTTTGATATTGAGCGCTATTAGCCTTACTTTCTTAACTAATAGACTCACGAATCCACGTCACATTGGGATTCGAATCCACATCTGGTTGGGTGGAAAGAGGTGGACTTAAAATAAATGAATATCTCAGAACGTATAAGAATTTGACGTTCTCAAGAAAGAGTAATGGGAAGCTGGTCGCCTAGGTAACATATCTGTTCTGCTTCCAGTATACGCCTTCAACTTTACATTTTTCACTCTCTCTCTCTCTCTCTCTCTCTCTCTCTCTCTCTCTCTCTCTCTCTCTCTCACACACACACACACACACACACACACACACACACACACACACACACACACACACACACACACACACACACACACACACACACACACACACACACACAACATAGGTTCTCCCTCAATTTTTTTGCAACAGCCAGCACTGTATGTGACATATCAATTACTGGCAATTCTTCATTTTTTATTTTATTTTTAAGCAAAAAATTGGCTACGATTTCCTGCTTAAAATTAAAAAAATGCTTCACAAACAAGAAAAGAAGTTTTTCGCGTATCTTGGAGTGCACCTACAACCTCCTGAGAAACTTCAATTGTTTGAAATCTTTGTCACCCAGAAATAATGAGTAAAATCAACAGCCTGCCATTTTTATTATTTACAGTTATGTAAGAGTTACCATATTTCCTCTGTTTTCTGTGACGCGCTGGCTACTTCAGTGATGACTGAGAAATTAAAATTTTTCCTCTTTTAATGTGAAGAAGTAAACAATAAATTCTTTGATTTGATTGTTATACAGAAACACTTGTTTCGACATATGTTTTTAGCCTTCAGCTGTTTGTTTTGCTCTTCCTCCTATAGGGAATAGTCTTTTAATTAAAAATTAGAGACGTCAAGGCTCAATTGTTTTTCTCAACAAGGCTGGTGAAAAGAAGAGCAAAGAATTCGCGGCAATGTGCGGGACAATAAAAAAAATGAAAGAGTTAAACTGTTTCAGCAGGTTGTTTTTTTGTTTGTTTTTCCCAGTAGCCAGGTTTTAATTCCATAGTTTCACGAAGAAAGGAAAAAGTAAATGCCTGACATCCGTCACTCATCAAATGATTACCCGTTGAGGATAACATAATGGAATTTCCTAGTTATATTATAACTAGTTATATCCATTTTGCATTAAATAATATAGATTTTGTAACTCTTTCAATATTAGTGATTTTCATAAGCTTAATCAACTTTACTTTCACTGATCTTTGTGTCTGTGAGCTACACAGGCCATTATGAACAATCAACTCCCCGGCTTGGTATGTACGTCGCTAAATCAGTACAGGCAGCCTACCAGAAGTCATAGTGATCATTCTTACTAGATATTGGATGGATTAAGAGGTTTTTCAGAACGTTATTTCGAGTGTGTATACTGGACGACAAATGCTTACACAGGAAAAGTTAACATCGCTTCAGAGGTCATTGATAATCATATATTATTTTTGAAAATATCTATACTTACGATTCTAAAACAAGTATTCGTAGGTCTTCAGATGGCAAAATATCGAAATCCAAAGTCACACACAATCCAAGAAAAGACCATTCACCTATCGATAAAAGCCGATGGCTTACCTTATCTATCCAATAGCCCTTTAAAAACAAAATATAAGAAAATTATCTGCGTTTCGAGCCACAAATAACCTCATAAAAGTTTAGTGGTTCAATCGTGTAGAAAACTATAAACTTCCATGGAAAAGCTTCCCTATCCGGGACTTCTATCAACAATGAACACTCCCACGGTCAGTATAGGTTAAAGCACATAACCTTAATGGTGAAACATTGGACATTGATCCCGTACAGTGATGATATGATGCAGTCTGAGGAAGAATGCCTGAAGAATACTATATAACGGACGAAATTTTCATCTTATCTAATCTGGTAAAGATTAGCTAAGATGAATAGTGGGGTGAAGTTTAAGGATAGAAAAGTAATGATCACATTTGTTTCTAGTGCAATGCATTTGATTCACTAGACGCAGTGCATAACATAGAATCATTCACGATGTTCGGAAAAATTGGTGCTGTATTCAAGTTGTGTAAATTTTAGGAGTTTTGTGAGAATAATATCGGGATATTGCAGTGATCATCATGGAGAAGAGACATAAATTCGTCAGAACATTTGCTGGATAAGCTTAAAAGCAGAATTAGATTACATAAGATGAACATTTCGTCATTAGTGGAATGAAAGATTACCAAATGTCTATCATAAATGAGTAGAAATATCTTCCATGATGACTGAAAAATCGTGTTCGTGATTTTTCATTATCATGAACAGCTTCAGAGTCACAAATCATGATCACAATCATGCACACGTTCATGATCACAATCATGCATACATGCATAAAATCAGGGATCAGCCTTATTGATTTCTATAAGTAAGGCATGTTTTGTTTATATCTGAAAGTGTTCATGATTTTTGTTAAGCCTTCACTCAAGATTTTTGGCATTTTGATATCTTTCTGGATGATCTATTAAATCAACAACTAGAATGCTCAACTTTTTTAGCATAAATTAATCCAAAATTGCGGTGTTTAGATAGATATAGACATACGACTAACATGTTTTCGTAAAAGTATGGTTACAAACCCAATTTGGGCAAATCGTGTGCCTTTAGTGCTTGCTGGTACCGCGATTAAGAGTAGAAAACACGACTCTTCTATTTTTTTTTCGAATCAATACAGCTTTAAGTGTTTCAACATACTTCTTAAATCATATACATAACTTCTATAAGATCATTGCAAGTCCTTTGTTTGTTACGTCCCACAGTTACGTCTCCTGTCTTCTGTCTATTTTGTTTTACCGAATCTAATGCATCTTTAAATGTTTTACCACACTTTTTCAAATCGCATAAATCCTACAAGATCATTGCCACTCTTTTGTTCGTTAACTTCTTTTTTCCTTCTGTTTTTAACACATATATACATCAGGCGCACGTACTGTTCGATATTCAAATAAAATCTGAAAAGAAAGTTCTCTTCTTTCATATCTCCAAATCGTTTTCCGATTAGAATCGGAGAGAAAAAAACATCGACGCAGACGCGTATCTTGTTCGTCTTTTGTATTCAGCACCTGCTTGCAAATGGAATAGGGAAAAAAAAACTTTTACTGCGACGAAATAACTCACTATTGAACGCCAGACACACCTACGACTTGGGTTCTTTCCATAGGCAAAGCCATAGGGCTTTCCTTGTGCCAAGGCTCTTCACTTAAAATCTTATATATCTGATTGAATTTTTATATTGCACGGAAGAGTAGAATTTTAGGTATTAGGAGTTTGCGACTTTGCTCTCATGTAATAGTTGTGCTGTGGTGTGCTATGCTTTGACTAACGTTTGATCTTGGCGTGCAACACCCATTAACTTGAGCTTCTTTTGAAGAAATTTTATCCAACCAGCTTATAGCAATAACAGATACAAAATAAATGCTCTAATATTGACAGTAGTGAGCGGAAATATATAAGAAATTTGAAGATATGAATTAAAGAGCGATAGTTTGTAATCTTAGAGGAATGCTGATGATAAAAAAGGTTGGTCTAAACTTTCTCCAGCACAGAATACAGATAATAAGGAATAGAAAATAAGTTCGTAAATGTTATGAAGCATTTTCAAAATCCTTCAGAGCTATCATTACATGAACGACTCTGTCATTTACACTGTACGACAATTATACTTCTGAAGTGATACTACCAAAACAGAAATTGTGTTTATTTCTTTGTGAATTTTTATTAAGCGCTTTCATCGTATTTTAAATACCTTCACTACTCCCAAAATAAGGACTTTTCAAAGGTGCTTGGTTCAAACAGAAAGATGTAATCAATAACTAATATGAGGATTTATTTGGTTGAGCGACACGTCAAATGATTTTTCAGGTTCGGCATAAACTGAATTTTTATGCCAAACCAGCTGTTGCTTGTTTATAGAAGACCCACAAAGATAATTCAATACAATCGATCAGTGAATGATACAAACTTAAAAAAAAACCTGAATCTATAATACATTAAAGTAATTTAACTGGTCGATTTACTTTTATCTTTAATTAGCTGAATTTATCAGCTAATTAGAAATAAAAGCATTAGTTATTCAGTTAATTACAGATAAAAGTAAATTGATCAGTTAATCAGAGATAATAGATGTTCAAGTCTGATAAAAGTGAAGCATTACTTTAATCCCAAGAAACATAAAAAGGATTTTTGTAAATATTGAATAACTGATAAATATTGTTTCGTTTCTCTATTTCACCCTTAGTTTGTTATCATCAGAGTTTAAGCTACAGGTTCTTCAACCTCTGAGATGTGGAAATAACATAAATAAGGAGAGAGAGAGAGAGAGAGAGAGAGAGAGAGAGAGAGAGAGAGAGAGAGAGAGAGAGAGAGAGAGAAATACAGAAATAAATACATCTGAAAAGTTAATCATTATTAATATAAACCGTGAATGATAGACCGTGTAATATGGCGGGTGGTGAGAACAGAATGTATAGGCAAATTAGCCTGGTTTACAAGAAACGAGTGATCATTATGGGTGACTTTAATTATCGTAATATAGATTACAGTGCTGATACTACATCTGGGAATAAATAAAATGAATTTCTAGTGTTTCTGAGAGACAATTACCTTTGGCAGTACGTAACAGAAGGTGCATGAGGTTTAACGGTATTGGATACGATCATCTCATCAGTTCGTGTTATTATAAATGAGATGTCAAATCTTGTACTACTTGGAGAGGGTGATCATGAGGTGTCACTTACAGGATGGCTAGCGATATCAAAAATTCTGCTAGAAGGAACATATGTGCAATTATATATAAGGCTGGTGATTATGAACAGCTCAGGAGACAGCTTGCAGCAATAACTTGGAATGAGGAACTAGATGGACAGAATATTGATACTGCTTGGGCCCTAATCAAGAAATATTTAGTGGAGGCAATATCAGAATGTATTCTAAAGGTCAAAAGATCAAATAGAGCAGGTGTGATGAATCAAGAAGTAAGGCATGTAATCTGGAAGAAGGAGAAGATGAGTGGTAATAATAAGTAGCATGAGGAGAACAAAGTGCAGGCGTAGAAGGTGATTTGCTTGATAAGCGTAGCAAAATTGCAGTACGTAGATTACATTACAGCTCTAATGGACGTGCTCTGAACCAAGAATTCGAAATCAATAACCAAACATTTGTAAAAAATAACAATAAAATAACGGTTCACAGTATCTTCCATAAAATACTAATAAAAACAAAAAATATTACAAGAATGCTATAACCATATCCTGTATTAGAGGCATTTTGGAAAAGATAGACAGAACACTACACAAATACAACATTAAGACCAGCTTCAAACCCCTAAAAAAATTAAGAAATTTACTTAGCTCTTCCAAAGATCCTCTTCTATACCTGGCCCACCCAGGGGTTACAAGATCCAATGTACCTGCAACCTACCTTACATAGGAGAAATAGAACGCACTATCACAATCAGAAAATACGAACACAAACGACACATTAAGTACCTCCACTATGATAAAACAGGCCTATCAGACCAGGCATTCCAAACATGCCACAGAATCGACTGGAAAGGCACCAAGTCCCTACACTACACCAAAACCTGGTTTGAGAGAAAATTCAAAGAAGCTTGGGAAATGTTAAAACATCATCCAAATCTCAACAAAATTGATGGATTAATCATTCAAAGAATATGGAGGACCCATTTACAATCCTTATAACAACCATAACAAGCCCAGAAGAAAATCTTAATATGGAGGACTTTAGAAATGTTTAATGTAGTTCCATTTTTAATTTATTTATATTTTATTATTTGTATTTTATTTATTTGTATTTTATTATTTGTATTTTATTTATTTATTTATTATTTTTATATTAGTTTTGTTTATTTTTATTTATTTATTTTTATAATTTTTTTCCACAAGAGGTCAGGCTAGGTTAAAATATTAACAAGCATCTAGATTCCTTTTACCTTTGTATAGTGCAGTGTCATGTAGCTTGTATCTTATACATATGCCTTTTCCTGATGATGACCTCAATACAGAGGTCGAAATGTCGAATGTTACTTTCCTAATGTTAAGTAAAGTAATTATTCTAACATATGTGTTGTGTCTCCATAAATTCTCATCTATGAACGGTGACCACAGTGTAACCTTAAAAGAAAGGACTTAGGAAATATCATCTCGCAATACAATACTGGTTCACAATTGGAAGCAACACCACACATTTACAATAGAATGAATGGCATAATTAAAAGAAATTTTGGAAAACAAATGAGTAAAGAAACTCAATTAAGATTACACAATATGACCTCTAAAACATCTCTCGAATTTGGAAGTGAAACTTGGATTCTAAAACAAAGAAATAGAAAAAGATTGGAAGCAGCTGAAGTTTCTAAGACCTCTCCTCGGACTCACTAGATTAGATAAAAAGAAAAACATAGAAATAAGAGAACGATTAGAAACCAAAAACATCATACAAGAAATAGAAGAATACAGCAAAATTGGCTACACCACATAGAAAGGATGAATAGCAATAGGATTTCTAAACTAGCACTAGAATATAAACCTACAGGAAAGGAAACTATGGACGTCCAAGATTAAGATGGAAAGATAAACGTCATTTACATAGCAGGAAGGGTACTTAAAAACGCCTATACCTAAATTTCTCAGACGACGACGAACTGCAGTATAAGCAGCACTTCGGTAGGCTAAAAAATTCAAAGTATTTTGCTTTCGATATGTGGCCAGTAGAAGAAGTAATGGTTATAGAAGGAGATGCCATTAATTGGTGAAAATGGTACAAAGATAACCGTTGCAAAGGATACAGTTGAGGTATATCAAGGTATTTCATTATTGTGAATGTGACGTCATGCAGAACTTGAAAGCTGTGGGAAGAGAGGAGGAGGATCAATTGTTTGTAAGTGAGCAGGAGGTGTATATGAGGGATTTAAAAACAATACTAATAAGGCTGTAGGACTTGATGGTATTTCACCAATATTTTGTGGGAATGTTCGGGGGAGTTAACAGCATTTTTTACATATCTTTTTAATATGAATTTTACACTGAGCTAAGTTCCAAATGAGTGGAAGGAGGGTAAAATTGTTCCGATTCATAAGGGAAGTGATAAGGGCTTTGAATAGGGGGCAATTCTTTGTGTCTGGAGTTGTGATTTGAGTGCTAGACAGTTTAGGCAGGACCAAGATTCAAAACTGGGTTGACGGTAGGATAATACTATTTGATGGTTGGCATGGATTTGTTAAAGGAAGATTGTGTTTTAGCAATCTGCTTACTTATTATAACAAAGTGACAGATCGAATTAGTGTGATGCATATGCAATGCATATATAATCTAAATATACATAGATTTTGCAAAGGCCTTTGATAAATTGCCAAATAACAAGCTGGCAATTAAATTGGAACGTATGGGGTTAGACAGTAAATTAGTGCGAATTGGGGAATAGGTGTCTGATAGGTATCAGCAAGTTGACTCTGGAGGAGCGATATCCCATAAGAGGATAGTCTGTTTTGGGTCAGTTCTGTTTAATTTGTATGTATATGATTTTGGGAGAGGCCTGAATAGTGATATGCAGTTATTTGCAGATGATACAAAGTTCGGTAGAATCAGAAGCACAACAGATGTCGTGGCTTTGCAAGCGGACTTGAATACACTGGCTGAATGGGAAAATTAGTGGAAAAAGTGTAAGGTTTTTGAAATTCGGGAAGTAAAAATGGAATTTAGAGTACACAATTGGTGGAAATATCTTGAAGGAGGTAGTGGAGATGAGAGATTTAGGAGGGATTGTGAACAAAGGCCTAAAATGTCGGGTATATATTGTTAATATTATGAGCATAGCACAGCAGATAATGGGAATGATGCAGGGGAACAATGCCTTGTAGAGGTAGGGATGTTATAGTTCCATTGTAAAAGGCTTTGATCAGAGTATATATGGTTTATTCTGTACCTATTTGGTCATTTGGTTTTCAATAAGATGAAGATGTATTGAAAAGGATCCGATCCAGAGACGATTGAAAAAGGTGATTTCTGGTCTATGAAATACTGAATATAAGGATAGATTGTGAAAATGCAATTTGAAGAAACTAGTGGATAAGAGGAGGAGGAGGAGGAGCAGGAGGGATATGATGGAAACATATTAGTTGTGAAGAGGTTATTACCAGGTTAACGCAGAGGAGGTTTCGCAGTAAATGCATAAAGACAGGGAGAGAAAAAGATGTCATTCCTGGAAGCTGTATAAAGAGAATGTGAAAAAGAGGGTGGGGAGTAGATTTTTTGCGTGGAGGATGGTTAGTGATTGGATAGTGCCCGATAGTGTGATGAGTGCGGCGAGGGTGAACATATTTAAGTCCAGGTATGATAAACTGTGTCAGTGAGACCTAGAGCGATGAGTCTTTTGACCCCATGCAGGTTTGATAATAATAATAATAATAATAATAATAATTTTTTAAACATTTTATTATGTCTCAGATAAATTACATGCATAGATACAATAATAATTATATATATGTATATGATATTTATAATGCATTACAATTATGAATAACAAATATTTGCAAGTTAATAATATTTTAAAATAATAATAATAATAATAATAATAATATGAAGAAGAAGAAGAATTTTTTTAATTAAAATTTATGATTACATATTTAAATTACATGTGATACATACATTGCGTACTTACATACCTTTGATTCCATATGATTCATACATTACTAAAATGCATGTAATAAAATACATTACATGCATTTTATTACATGTGATACATACATTGATTACATTTTTAAAAAAATAATAATAAAATTGCTGTGTAGTTAAAAATTCACGTCTAGTCGAATCCTCTGTAAATGCTTAGGTTAATTACATGGTTTTATGTGGCTGTGGATTTTTTTATGTTTTATTTTATTTGTTTATTTTATCGGCCTTCCGGAAAGTCAGATGCTTAAACTTTCTGTACTTAATTTTGGAAGGCATACAAAGAAAAAGCTTGTATTCGACACCGAATTAAATGACATCAATCTCTTTTTTTGTTTTTAAACGAAGAATTCGAAATTTAAATAATACATTTTTAAAATTTTTAAATTTTTAAATACATTTTTAAATAATACATTTGGTAGTGGAATAATAATGTACAAGAAGCATTGACGGCTTAGAGGAAGGTAAAGCAGAAGTGGGATGAGTCAAGAATGGAAGAGGGCAGAAAGGCGTACAGAGAGAGAAAGCAAGAAGCCAAGAGGGTTGTGGCGCTCGAGATCCTATCAAGATCTTTATGATCAATTAGAAACAAAAGAAGGACAGACAAAAATTTACCGACTACCAAAATGTAGAAATGAGGCATCAAAAGACATCTTACATGTTAGGCAGATCAAAGACTCTGGAGGAAGAGTATTATGGAGGGATGTAGATATAAAAAACAGATGGAGGATATACTATGAAGGACTTTTGAATGAGTAAAATGCGAGGACTCACAGAAAAGATGGACAGCCTTCTGAAAGGATGGTGCAGAACATCAGTAGAGTGGCAGTGAAGAAGGCCATGAAGAGGATGAAGAATGGAAGATCAGTGGGCCCTGACAGGATCCCAGCGGAGGCATAGAAGACACTGGTGGAAGAGGGAATTGACCTGTTATGGGACCTGTTAATAAACGTATGTCAAGGAAAATATACCTGAGGAATGGAGAGAACGTACTCTTGTCTCCATCTACAAGGGTAAAGGGGATGCACAAGACTAGGAATTACAGAGTAATAAAGTTGCTGCCACACACAATGAAAATCCTAGAAAGAGTTCTTGATGGAAGATTGAGAAAGGAGGTGGAGATTTCAAAGGAGCAAATTGGCTTCATGCCTGGTCGACCAACGACAGATGCTATCTTTGGGTTACGGCAGATGATGGAAAAGTTTCGAGAGAAACAACGGGAGCTGCATCAGGTATTCATTGATCTGGAGAAAGCGTACGATAGAGTGCCGAGGCAAGAAGTCTGGAGGTGTCTGAGGGAGAAGAAGGTACCGGGAAAATATGTCAGGTTGGTGCAGGAGATGTACAGAAATGTGAAGACAAGAGTTCGTACCTGCCTGGGACAGACAGAAAGTTTTTAAGTGACAGTTGGCTTTCATCAAGGGTCAGCATTAAGTCCTTTCCTGTTTAATATTGTGATGGAGGTGGTGACGGAGGAGGTGAGAGAAGACGCGCCTTGGACAATGTTGTATGCAGATGACATCTTTCTATATGCAGATTCAAGAGAAGTGGCAGCTAAACTGGAAAGATACAGGAAAGTACTGGAAGAGAGAGGTATGAGACTGAGCAGAAGTAAGACATAGTATATGTGTTTTAAAGTGGATGACGGTTAGGATACATATCTGGAGCTGGAAGGAAATGTCATCAGGAAGGTGAGGGACTTTAGATACTTAGGTTCAACAGTGGAAGAGGATGGATAGGATGACAAGGAAGTGGGATGCAGGATACAAGTGCGATAAGAGGGTGCTGATCAATCTGAAAGACAAAATCTATAGGACAGTAGCGAGACTAGCTATGACATATGCTATGGAAACTGTGGCCCTGAGGAAAATAAATAACATCAGCAGGATGGAGGTAGCGGAGATGAGAATGCTTAGGTGGATGTGTGACCAGAAAGGATCATCTGAGAAATGACTATGTAAGGTAGAACGGTGAAAGTTACGAACTTAGGAGCGAAGATACAGGAGACAAGGTTGAGATGGTTTGGTCATGTGATGAGGAGGGCGGACGAATATGTGGAAAGAAAGGTGATGCAGATGGATGTGCATGGGGAGGAGGAGGAGGAGGCGCGGGCAGCTAAAGAAGAGATGGAGGGAGCTGGTGGATGAGGACTTGAGGATGAAGAACTTGGATGTGGTTACAGCCCAAGAAAGGAGGATGTGGAGGAGACTCACCAAACAGCGACCCCACTTAAGTGGGACAAACTGCAGAAGAAGAAGATGCCAAGATATTATGCCAAGAATGCTGCCAAATAGAACTAACATGGCGACAATGTGAGGGTGTATTAATCAAGCTACGTGAATGAGCCAAATTTACTAATTTAATACTGACATGTTTGTAGCTATTCAATTACTCATTACAGTATCAAACACGCACACGTAATCTAAATAAAATTATGTAGAAATGCCTACCATACTTCGATATGATAATTTCAGATAGTTTCCGAGATTGTGATATTCTTCTATTAAATCATTATTAATTCAAATTGAATAAATAACACCACTCCATCCATTTTAGATATGGCGAAGTCACGTTGTCGCATTATAGCACATCCGGTATGTTAAAATGCACACATTATTACGCGCTGCAATGCAGTGTCAAATACATTACTCACATTAACGGCATTTCTATAGATTCTCGTCTTGTATTTAAATTTGATGCAATTCAAATTGTATTACACATCGCTTCACGTTAATGTTCACTCATTCAAGCGGTTTCTATGACAACCATCAAATGATTTAAATATTCAAATTGCATGATGGGCACAAAAAAGTTCATTATACAAATTTAAAATCGTGGAAATAAAACTAACTTCAGGAACCGAAATATTACGAAATTAAAATGACATTTATATTAACTTAAACCTTGAATCTTAATTTATTCATTTATTTACAAGAAAATAACAGTTTCACTTCGTGTCTGTAAAGGAAATGATTAAGCTGAACACAGTGCTTCCGGCTAGAGAATCAAATATTTCTTGACGATACGGAGAGCTTTCTTAATGACTCTCTTGCCAGCCCCAAAGCAAGTAGTGAAATTAGGAACATCAAAAGAGATTTAGAAATACAAACAGACCATAAAGGAGTGTTTACATGCATGCAGAGTGAAATCATTGCGTTTTGAGAAATGAAATTCCTTTTAATATCACTCTGTGTATTATACACTCGGTGAATGTTCTTTGTCAGAGATGACACGGGCCGTCTTAAGAGAGATCTTGCAATTAGTTCTACTTAAATCATTTATAGGTAGTTTCTCATACGCAAGGAAGTATGTATTATTAGTAGATATCTCTCTTGCAGGTTGCTCCAACAAACAGATGCACAGTTTCTGCTCTGTGGATTTTGTACAAGTAATTTAACGAATGTGTTTATGCTGAACTGGCTTCCATTAGTTTGGACCCACCCACCCACCCACCCACCCACACATTACACATTCATTTTTTAACTCATTTAACCCATATATATATATATGGGTTAAATGAGTGAAAAAAAATTTGTACGGTAAAAAAAGAAGTTTGATTTTTCGAAATGTTTTCTCTAATCCTAATCCTTGATAATAATGCTAATTAACTACTATAGGTTACAAAAGAATCTTTTGTGATTGGGATTCAAAGAAAAAAAGAGATGTGACCGACATGATGTATTATTGTAGAAATAGATTTTTATTGCGGACGCAGAAATTGGTGTATGTGTCTGCTGTCTGAAAGAAAATTTCAATAGGCTACACAATGTTCTTTTCTAGTTGTTTTCATCATGACGACTGATAATTATAAATAAAATTAACAACGAATCACATTGTTTGCTATTAGATGATGTCAGCGAGTGTCAGAGTTTAACTGTGTGTGTCCTCTCACTGTAAAGATCGGCTGTTGCCTTTTACTGCATCAACGCTAGCCTCTCAGTATGTTAATTCAATTTAATTATTTGAAATAATTCTGTATTCTGCAAAATCTGCTGTTAAACGGAAGATTTAAGTAAAATACATTATAAAATAACATTGCTCTTGTAATTAAATTATATTATAATTTTCTAATGAAACTTGCTTGCTTCTTCTATAGATATTTTCATGGGCACTGCTCCTCCGATCTTGCCGCCACAATCCCTTCACTTTCGTGTACTCATATACGAACACGAACAGCTGCCAATCAACATCCTATAGTTCAACTCCAAACTCATTGAACCAACTTGTAGCCCTCTACCTTCATTTCTTACATCTCGATTCTAGATATATTTTATAGCATGTTTTAATAAGGATATTCCTCCGTAGTTTCCACAATCCTTTCTGTTTTCTTTTTTTAATATGTTTATGACTATTGCTGGCTTTCATTCTTGTGGGATGATTCCTTCGTCCCATATTCTGTTCAGAAATTTAATTAATCGTAATTAAAATGGTTTAGAGCTGTATTTGTATAGTTCTGAATTTATTCCATCTTCTCCTGTAGATTTTCTATTTTTTAGTTTTTTTTTCCAATATTTTCTTTATTTCATTTAACTGCATTGGCTCTTCATTTGTTTCTTGACTTATTACTTGTTTATTTCAATTTGATTATTAATGTTTAGAAGCTGGGTGTAGTGATTGGTCCATTCTTTTGTGGAGGAGGGGGGGGGGAACTATCTAATTGTAGATTATACATCTCTGTTCTTCGAGGGGGGAAATTAATTAATTACACTTGCATTGCAATTTCATCAAAATTACTAGCAACTTTAAAAACATTGGAAAAATAGTTAAAACTAAAATTTATCTCTTTTTTATAATAGAGATTTATGTTAATTTTAAGATACTTTTATAGCAACTTATAGATACTTTTATATGCGATATTGTTATCTATGGCAAATTAATTTTGAACCTCCTAGACAGTATATAAATAATATACTGTCTGATGGAATTTTCCACTTTAGTGGTCTTTATTTCTTCATTCTGTTGTTGGCTGCCAAAAGTAAAAAAAAAAAAAAAAAAAAAAATACGACTAGATTTAGTTTTCCTGTAAGTCTACTTTCGTATCAAAGAAACCGATTTTTGCTGATGTGTCAGGAGATTAAATGCAAACTAAATCACAATTTCGATGCATTTATGCTTTTAGTACCAGTCAAATTTAGGTTCTTTTGCTTCCGTATTTCTTTTACTTTTAATTTTACTTTTTTTTCGTGTTAACGAAAAACACAAGAAATAAATAATACTATTTATTTAAGGTCATACATTATTTATTCCTTGTGTTTTCCGTATTAATTAAAATAAACCTCTCATGGCACAAGTATGTCTTAAACAACAATTAGTAATCCTTTATTTCTATACTGTTGGTCTGCGAAACAAATTTCACTGATGATTGAATACGGAAATAAGAAAGGATTCGTACATTCTGGCATAAAGAAGTAAAAGACAGTTTTAAAAGTTCTAAAAAGACATGAACTTTCTCTAAAAAGGAATAAAATGACCAAATTGTTTTCTTTATTACTATTATTTTGAATTCATCTCTAAGATCAGTAAAATAGCTTACTCAGATCTATAACAATTCATTATATAATATAATAATATAAATATAGTCCTAGTGGCTGTGCGCTTCGCAACCCTATGCCTGGGAAAGGAGTGACCTAGGTTCCCATAGCCAAGTTAGCCAGTCTTGGGCGTGGAAAGTAGGGTTTTTCCCAGTTTTTCCTGGGGTTGTTCATCCCGCAAAGCAGGCAAACCGACCTTGAGAACTCAACACTACGGACATAGGATACACCGGGCGCGTAGGGCTGACCACCTTATCCTGTGAACGGTTTGAGGTCCGATTATTAATAAACCCTCGACACCTCAAGGTAAAAGAGGGTAAAAGGAAAATGAGATGAAAGGAGATATAAATATAATAAGAATATTATTATAGGAGATTTCTTTAAATACAAACTTCACACGTGATGTCGTACTTAATGCTGTAAAGAACTGTACAATAGCACAAAAGGGGCCTACCATTTCCAACCCACTTATTTCATTGTGTTCTTCAGGAACCAAGAAGTATAACAAATCAATACTTAGAGAGACCGATAATAATTATTGAGTAAACTATTCTTTCCATCTTAAGAAAACAATGAGACAAACTGTAAAACACTAGTCTTTGTATCAGCATATGATTCTTCATATACTGTCAAAATACGATCAAGTGAGAGCGATGTTTCTATAACATGTTGTTAATGTTATGAGTTTATCTTTCTATTCAACCGATACACAACCGATTTTAAGCTTTAGCTTCATAGAAGAAAAGCCAATGTTTTTATTCTCTTGAAAAATAACTTCCAAGTCCTAGAGTAAATAGATTATAACGTCTCTTCTATGCATCGTATGCGGCACTTTAAGTGGATGTAAAGAGTTTAGAAGCGATTTCTTTTCTCCTTAAATATGCGTAGAACGAAGGCCATTGATATACTTTATGCTGTAGGAAAGGAGATTGTATAAGAGTGTGAAGAGTTGGGAAATATTTTTCTGAAAATGTCAAAACATCATTTTACTCTTCATACAAAAGAGCACAACTTGGAATACCTTGTTACGTAAAACTGAAAGAACTTTCCGAGTGAATGCAGTCTCTTTTGTGTTGCTTTGTTCTTTGCACTGACAGCACGGATCATTTATCATCATGACGTCTCTCACCATTCCGATTTGCATTTGCGAAATGGGGAAGGAAGGACGAAAGTAAATTCAAGTCTTTGTTAAGTGTTAGCCACCACCTAAAGTTAAGTGTGTACTCTGTAGATCAATAACGAAAAGAAATAGCTGACGTTCCTAATGTTGGCGTTGGATTTGTGCTCTAAGCTATGTGACCTCCCCACAAAAAAAATGAAGGATGTGCTATTTCGGTCACTGATGCACCGAATCGGAGTCAGCAGATAAGAAAACAAAATAATCTTGAACAGTTGAAGATCGTTATATATCTATTCATTGACAGCAGCTTAGAAATTGATAATTTTTTAAACCATCACGTTTTAGTGCGTCGTAAATGGATGTCTCCACTACACACGTAAATGAATTCTAACCGGAGATCATTGCATTTTTTAAGAATTTTTAAATTCAGATTGGAAATTAATCGTTCGTCGCAAGAAGATTATGGATTGGAATAATTTCAGGAATATATAAAAACATGTTAGTATTTTCAAATCAAAATATTCAGAAAATCCTAATAATCCACAAAATAAGGACTTCCAAATTCACTAATAAGAACGATTCTTAAGTTACTATTAATATCACAATAATTTCTGCGATGGATGTACACCATAAATGGCACAAAATGTAATATACTTTTGTATCTGAATTAAGAGACTGAAGACTTAAAAGTGATAAATTACAATCACTTTTAAGTCTTAGTTTTAGAGTCATTAGTAGGATTTCCGAATTACAGCTTTGAAGTACTCATTAAATGCTGGTTTTTGTATAAATGTATTATTAATAAATATTGCATCCTTCGGGTGAAAAATATTAGTATTTTAAATTATTAATACCAAATAGATGTGACATACGGAGTCTTATTAAATTCTGACCAGCCAATATGGAACTGTTTTTGCTTGTTCGGATGTATTGTAAAGATTATATTGTACCTTTTGCGAAAACTCATCGAAAATATGATCATATATTAAAATGCTTTAAAGGTACAGCTCTTTTTATATTACTATCAAAGAATTTTATATTAAAGGAAGCACACCGCACTTGATTATAAAGGATGTTCTACTTTTAGACTGACTTTAGATAAGCCGGTGTCACCTAGAAGCAGCAAAATATACAAACAGGTGCTTAGAACGCAACGTACTGGAGATATAAAATGCACGCCTCGAGATTTTTGTGAGGTCCCTGCTCACTTATTTTAAATACCTGAAGCAATCCCAAGCCAAAGACTTTTTTTTTAATCCGAGTGCATGCGACAATTTCTAGGTCGATGTTATTACAAAAATATGAAATGTAGGACTTCAAACAACTTCACAAAAATAAGTTTACCGGCGTGTTATTAGCGGCAAATAACAGAATAAACTTCATGTAATTTTCCCCTATAAAGAATATGTACGTCATTATTATTTGCTTTTTTGAATTCAAAAGAGATGCATCTATTCTACTATAAAACAAAACAAAAGATTGTTTGTGTCTTTAATGCATTATAGCTGCATTCATCGTTTGCAGAAACTATAATATTTACTAAGAGTGGACTTATTATGGACTTATTACTCAGTTCCATTTTAACATCAAAGTGTCCAGAGTTTGTATCAAATGCAGATCATTATTACATCTACCAAGACTTAAATCAATAAAAGAAGGAACATTTTGTAGATTTTTCGGCTGACGAGTTATCAAGTCTTAAATGGAGATAAAAGTGTTTTTTTCTGTCCAGGAAATTTATTTTTCCTTAACAAAAAAAAAAAAAAAATAATAAAAATAAAATAAAATAGCCAATGAGCACACAAAAGTTTTAAGTAAAAATAAATATAGAATTTTTTTTCGAACAAACAAAAAAAAAATAAATAAAAAGTGTTTTTATTAAAGATTTTTGTTTATGTATATATAATATTCATCAAAGCTTAATTTGCTTCTTCAGTCTTAAGAAAAGGCTGGTTATATTCCACTAATTCGAGTCCTACCCAAGGGCCTGTGAGTTGGGGAAATACTTTCTGAAAATGAAAGCTGTGCCGAACAAAGCGGCCTTTTGCAGCTGCCCAAGTTTTAATCCATCTAACTCGAGTGCTTCTAGATGTTTTTTCAATGTTTTCGGGATGGCGCCTAATATTATTATGGGAACAACTTTCGTTTTCTTTTGCCAGATTCGTTCAACTTAGAATTGCAAATAGCGATATTTTGTAATTTTTTCATTTTCTTTGTTGTTAATCCGACTATCTCCTGGTACTGATATTTCGATAAACTTAACACCCTTGTTTTCACTTTTTTAAACCACTGTGATATCGGGTGCATTACATTCCAAGCTTTTGTCAGTCTGGATTTGAAATCCCAGAGTATTTTAGCTTTTTCATTCTCAACCACTTTCTGGTGAACTTTATGCTTCCAATAGTCTTTAGATACTTCAAACCCATACTTTTTACATAAATACCAGTGGATTATCTTAGCTTCGTTATCATGCCTTTTACGGTATACTCAATTTGTGCGATTTAGCTGCATCCACTTATAATGTGGTCTACCGTTTCTTCCTTTTCTTTGCACAATCTACATTTACTGTCTTCTTGAATTTTTTGTATTTTTGCCTTCATAACGTCGGTTTTAATGGCCTGTTCTCGTGCTGCAAAAATTACCGATTCTGTTTCTTTCTTTAGTGCTCCATTTCTCAATCATTGCCAGGTCAAGTTGCTGTCAGCGCTGTCCTCTATGCTGTGAAGGTATTTTCCATGCAATGCCTTATTTTTCTACCTTTCAGTTCTCACTTTTACTTGGTTGGTTTTGTATTCCAATTTTGTTTCCATGGGTTTAAATAAACCCTCTTTCCTTACCTCAATTAGAAATTTTTCCGTTGTTTGCTTCAGGTAAGCATTCAAATTTCGTTTTTCTTCTCCAATAACTTGCTTCACTTGTAATAATCCTCTACCTCCTTTTTTGCGTGATAGATATAGCCTATCAATGTCACTGTGAGGATTGAGGGCATGGTGCATTGTCATTAATTTTCGAGTTTTTCGATCTAAATCTTCCATCTCTAGCTGGGTCCATTCAACAATGCCTGCTGAATATCTCAGAACATGTATAGCCCAGGTATTAATTGCTTTTATCAAATTTCCAGCATTAAGCATTGATTTAAGGAGTTTTCTTAATCGTCTTATGTATTCTGCTCTAGTTCTTTCTTTGATCTTATTGTGCAGAATTTGTGATGTTTCTAAAATTCTCAAATATTTGTAGCTGTCTTCGAATTTTATTACCTTGATTATTTCACCATTGAGCAGCTCGATTTCGTTCATATCTTCAAACTTTCCTCTTGTTATTCCAGCAATTGCACATTTGTCTAAGCCAAAATCCATTGATATATATTGACTGAATATGTGCACAGTGTTAAGCAACGATCCGAGTTCATTCTCTGATTTTGCATAAACTTCAGATCGTCCATGTATAAAAGGTGAGATATCTTTGCACTCTTTTGCGCAGTTTGATAACCATGAGCAGTTTTATTTAAAATTCTAGTTAAGGGGATCAGTGACAATATAAACAATAGAGGAGATAATGAGTCTCCTTGAAAAATGCCCCTTTTTATGTTTACCTCTCCAATTTCTTCCTTATTTATAACCAACGTTGTTTTCTAGTTTTTCATGCTGGATTGCAAAAGGTTTTGCACGTTTTCGATAATACCGAATAGTTCTGTGCATTTTAAAATCCAACTATGAGGCACCGAATCAAACGCTTTTTCATAATCTATCCAAGCCATATGGAGGTTGGTTTTTCTACGTTTGCAATTTTTATGAATCATTTTATCAATCAGCAATTGGTCTTTTGTGCCTCTTGAATTTTTGCTGTTACCTTTTTGTTCAATTGGGAGAAGAGAATTTGCTTTAAGATAGCTGTATATTTTATCAGCTAGTATGCTTGTGAGTAGCTTAAGAGTTGTTGGCAGGCAGGTTATTGGTCGGAAGTTTTCTGGGTTTGGATCTTTTTCTTTATCCTTTATGATCAAAAACGTTTTCCCTGCTGTGAGTCACTCTTCTTTGCTTTTTCCTTCTAAAACATCATAAAATTGGTTAGCAAGTCTTTCATGTAAGCCTGTTAGATATTTCAACCAGTAGTCATGTAATTCATCCTTCCCGGGTGTTGACCAATTTTTTATTTTTTTAGCTTGCTTTTGAACCATTTCAGTTGTTATTTTCATTTGGTCCATTTTTCGTTCTTGAGATTCATTCGTAATTTGTTCAATCCATTTTGCCTTGTTATTGTGCCTCTTAGGGTAGTCCCATAGGTTTTTCCAAAACTTTAGTATATTTTTTTGTCTCTGGTATTTATATTTATATTTTCTTTAAGGTTATCATTCCTGCAGCAAATCGATTTTCTTGTAAAACTGGTGCTGATTTGCCCGAAACATCAAATTTTGCTTGTACTGTTCAATCCGTGCATTGCATCTTCTTATTTTAGCTGCAACTGCAACTAAAATTTTACAATTTTACCTTGAGTCCTCTCTGATCTGAAGATCCATCTCCATTATAAGCAGACTATAAAGTAATATTAAAAGCTATTCAGCGAATAATAGACAGGCGCCAGAGTTATTCTATCCTAGGAGGATCCATCCACGAAAAGATCCTGTACCTATATTTTTGATAAAAACCAGTAATATCTGGTTTTTATCAAAAGAGACTTACACCCTGTAATATAAACAAAATCTATAGCCCCCTAATACAGCAGTCCAACCAAAGTACTTCAATGGATAATTCTATATCATCCCAATAAATGCTATTTCGCTGAGACTTACCATATCGCACTAGAACTACCAAACCGGATGCCGACATTCAGTGAAGAATGTGGCACACTATGTTAGAGAAATAATTCAACCCGGATTTCTTCTGAATTGTCTCTTCTGCTACCGAATAGGAACATTTTGTCCTATCTACTTAAATGCCGCATTAACATCAAATTAATATGTTCGTTCCAGGAAACGGCAGACTTAACCTGTGGTTATCTCCATTCAGAAGATGAATATTCTGAAACAGTCCAAGAATTTCACTGAGAGAGGCAGCTGACCATCTCCTTGCAGCCTTTAAACATTAAAAAGTAGTATCCTACGCGAGAATTATCACAACAACCAGAACAACACTCTAGATCTTTTCCACCAAGACTAGAATCAATGAAATCGACTTCCTGCCTAAGCAGGGCGTGGCATCATAATTCACTTTCAACAGAAGCAACATCATTATCCCTTCCCCCCAAAAAAGGGGGGGAAGGAAAATATCACAGAACAGTGTGTGAATAATGATCATACAACTGTTAGTTTAGTTTAAATTTGTAATATTGCCTTGTAGTAACTATTATTTTCATGTATGTTGTAAATATCATTTTATAATAACTTATTTGCATTTAACGTGTAATATTTTTGTATAATAATTGTTATTCTGATGTAACTTGTAATAATTTTCAACAATCAATTAGCATGTAAACTCCCTGCCTGACTGTAGAGAATCAATGCCGATTGTACATAAGAATTTGTTATTTTACATTGTACAATACAGGTTTTAATTTAAAAATATCAGTCGCGCTATAAAATTAGTTTTTGAAATACGCGAAGTTAGTTTTTATTATTTTTTCCTTTGTTATGGCTACAATGGTGCCTTCGAGTATAGCCATAGCTTACGATTTCCCTGAATTCGCCTGAAGTAATGGCCAGCAAAAGTTCAACCAACTGATGTTTCACCGCCAGCAACAGTCAGGAGTTGTTAAAGGTCGCAAAATTCCGATAGCCATGGATATGACGCCAACCAGAGCATTGGTCACAGCAACGGACAAATGATGAAACTTCGATAACAACAGCCGCCCGCTGTTGCTCAGTAGGAGTCGATTACAGGTCTCATGAAGCTCCAAACCTCAGAAAAGACACCAAGCGTAGTCCTGTTGAAACAACATTTGTCAAAATTTTAGCAAACGTCCCCCCCGCAAATTTCTTCTGCTGGGTCGGCTAATGCTCGTACAAATACACAAACAACCAATTGCATATACCTTAACAACGGAGTGGTTATTTCTTATTTTTTATTATTTATTATTTTTTTTTTGCAATCGAAAATACCCCTTTAGAGCAATAGTTAGAGGCTGTTGCACAGCATATCCCACCGAAAATATATAATCCACAATTTAAAGTTGCTGGAACCGTACAGTTGTTTTTCAACAATACATCGTGGTCTAAAACATTAATTGAAAAGGGAATACACATTGGTGGATGCCACGTAAGTGTGTCACCTATCACGCTTGCTATCATGAAAGTAACGGTATCAAATGTCCCTCCGGAAATAAGTCACTAAATCCTAAACGGACAAAATCCGAAAGCTGCAAGCCCCTACCACTAAGTCTAAGTTTACCGACATCAAGTTTTAGAAGACAGGCTTTAATGATGCTTGGCGACAATGTATTCTGATTTATACTGAAAATAATAACAGAGATAGACGGAGTAGTTTACACCTTCTACATTACTATGGCTGCGCAATGTTTTTACTGCCATGAAAAAGGTAATGTAAGAAACTCATGCCCATATATACTTAAATATGAGACATCAGCTGACAAGGCCACTAGCGCTAGCGGATTAGAAAACATCAAACACCTACACCCACATGAAAAAGTTTCTTCACGGCACGGCTCGAATACTATGCATCTGTTCACATATTACCCATTATAAGGAGCATTACATATCTTCCATCTCATACATCAGATCATGATTCCATCCTTCTAAGTATCTGCAGATACTTAGAAGGATGGAATCTCCATCCCTGGAGACATTGAAAACAAAGGAGGAGCAATTTGGATCTTTAATAATAGCTTGGCAACAGGACACGGAATATCTGAAATGCTCCAGAAACTATATCACTAACCTCATTAGATATATGCATTTTTTCCCAAACCAATCTCTGATTGGTGGTCATTTTTTAAGGCTAAAGTTTTTATCGAAAGTACAGCCGCCAGAAGAATCTAAATAGACACACAGGATTCCTAATACGAGCACGACACTGGCACATAAATTTCACAGACACACCAACAAAGCATTTAGTTTCACTGGAAAAACGCCAACAAGAGTCTACCACCATTTCTGCTTAACAAGAAAAAAGCGGAAGCCTTGTAGAAGATCAAGATGAAATCCTCTTATGTGCCTTGCAATACTACAAAAACTTATACTCAGCTAACGCAACTTCATCGATGCCAATAATATAATCTTCTGATATGAAAACATTCTCATCCGCGATGCAGCATAAAACATCTTCCCATCATGCTTCATGATTTGACAACTGCGTCTTTACCAAAAGATAAATCTTTTGGCGTAGACGGGCTAACTATTGAATTTTACCAGTCGTTCTGGGAACAGCTTGGTCCTATTCTCCGTAAAATATATGTCGAAGCCACTACTAACGGCAACCACCTAGTATGACAACATCTGTTATTAAGCTAATCCCAAAGAAAGGAGACCTTATAAAATTAGGAAATTGACGATCCACCTCCGTTTTTATACACTGACTGTAGAATAATATCAAAAGCAATTGCTAATAGACCAAAATCGTAGGAGAAGGAAATAATTGATATGCACCAGAGCTACTCTATCCTAGAATGATCCCCATGAAAACTTACACTTTATAAGGGACCTGATAAGCATTGCTAACCACAACAATGAAACTATGGGCTTTGTAACACGACCAAGAAAAAGCTTTCGACCGCATTCAACATTCTTACCTATTCATTTGCTTAGAAGTCTTTGGTTTTGGCCCGATCATCAGTCAGGCCATTAAGATGCTATACATTAACGCTCAATTCTGCTGAAAGATAAACAACAGGCTCACCATATCTATACCATACAGCAAAGGAATTAAGGTTATCCTCTTTCTGGTCCTCTTTATACCATGACAAGAATTTCTCTAACATGGAAACAGCATACCAGGAATATCACATAACCTCAGTAGCCAAACTAAATATACATAAAACAACAGGACTGTAATGTGGAAATCGGATAAGCTATATTGACGCCCTTATGTCTGGCCACTAGTCTGCAGAGGGTAATAACATATATCTGGGAATTCATTTAGGAAACATACCGTCCTTTATGGATAAAAACTGGGAAATACTTAGTAAACGTTTCAAGCAAGTACCAGGATAGTGGTCTGGTTCTAACTGAGGCAGAGGCAAAGGCTTGTAAAGCCTCTTCCTCAGTTAGAAAGTGAGAGAGAGAGAGAGAGAGAGAGAGAGAGAGAGAGAGAGAGAATAATCAGTTAAATAGCTTCTAGTGTCCTTTGTCATACATTAAAAAGTATAGCTGATCCAGAACACTTCATCAGGAAAATACAATCAGAAATATAGTGCTTTATATAGAACAAAACCAAATGGCTCTCCTACAACAAGCTCTGCTTCCTCTTCACATGAGCTTCATAGTGTCAGCTGAGCAGAAGATAATAACGTTTCTTACGCCGTTATCTGACACTATGCAAATAAAGATACCGCGGAATATATCTTCTCCTCTCCACTGTCCTATGAATGACGACAACGCATTTTCTGGCACATCTGATCACCTTCTGCAGAGATGCCCTTCAAAAGTGGAAAAGTCTCGATATACGACATTCAGGGAAAGTAGTTTCTCTTCAGGAAATACTCAAAGATAAGAAGCCGAATAGCATGATAAGAAGTTTTACCACCAACAGCTTTTCTTCCCTGCATGGAGTTGGCGAAGGGCGAGAGTCATAGCGGATTTTTTCCCCAACGCTCACTTGATGCTGTCCAGAATCCATAGCAACCCTTGAATATGGGAACCAAGCTGAACAGGTGGTCATCATCAAATCTGCACTTCAGATAGCCATGCAAGATTGTATCTGAAAATAGGCCTTAAAGAACCAATAGCATAAAACCCAAAGCCTACATATCTCTTGAAAACTAGCAGCACAGTGTTGGTACTCAACACATCCAACATGCACAAAGTGTATTAATGTTTAATCGAAAGAATACAGCAATCAATTTCACAACAGAACCCTTCTTGATCTCAACAAACCCAGATTAAGTGAGATTTGGCTTACCGAAGTAGGGTTATTAAACGTAACGTTGCCATACATTGCAGAATAGGACACAACGCCGTCCCCACCGCTACTATACTACACAAATTTTATTCCGAATTATCAGTGAATTGCTTCTACAGCAACTGTTCTACCAGAACAGTTCCTCACATCTACCTGGAATGTCCTGTAAGCAACAGACCAATCCGTTTGTCTCAGGGAAACTGCAACTCCATCCTGCACTCGGAGGAAGAATACTTCAACCTTGTCCATACACAGTCTATAAACCTCACTGTTCGTAACTATCTCTTTATCACTGTGAAAGCCATAATATATACCTTCTATCTCCGACACAGAATGATACCTTCACTTAAAAAGGCAACTGACCACCTACTCGCACCCTTCACCAATTTTATCAATTTTAAATTTAATAACCAATGTATATGTAACGTCTCTGTCTGAATGCAGAGAAATCAAGTTGAATTAATCCGCTTGATCTTTTGTACACAATATTAGTTTATTTAATAATAATAAAAAATCGATCTATCTCTGTTTCTCTCTCACAGAGGGATGTTCTCCGATTTTCCCTTGACAAAGAAAAAAAAAATCGAATTCTTGGGTTGGATATTTTAATGGAAGTACAACAATAAATAAATAAATGATACTCGTTTTGTGGGTTTATTGCTTGAACGTTAAAGGAAAACAACTGCATCATATATTGGTTTGGTTATCGAATTTTCAACAAGAAGCATTTGTATTAGCGAACAGAGTGCAAAGAATGTGAAACTATAAATCGGATTATTTTATATTTTGTTGCTAAAAAGAAAACAGCGCTGCTGTTTGCATTCATTATTATTACTTGCTTACATTCAAAAACCAACTACGGGGTCGAAACAGTACGCAGTTTTTCAATATTTAATTTTCATTACAGCGTGTTGCTACTTCCATTTTCAACTGATTCTTCATTTTTTCTTTCGTTTGTTAATGATAATTAATGATAAGAAGGAATAAAATTACACATTTTCATAGAAATAATCGAACAAACATATTTGATGATCCTAAACATATATTTTGCCATTCTTGGTAATAAGTAATGACAGTAAGTACAAAAACGTTGATGTATGAACTGGAAAGAAGGTAATTAATCTATGGCATCCTTATTTTCTCTTGGTATGAGAATCAAGTCACCTGCTGTTATTTCTAATATTACTGCAGTTTGCCAGTGGATGGATCTCATCCTCTCACCATCAATCGCTTCTTGCTGCAAGCGAAATGAGATCGTAGTGTCTTATTGCTTATGAAAGGAGTGGAAAATTAAGTTAAAAATATAAAAAGAAGCATTTTTTTATTTGAAAAAGACGTAAAATGCTTGTGAATAATGAACATGTGAAAAATAGATGAGATCTATGGAAATATTCAATGCTTTGTATTTTCAGGATATTTCTGAATAAGAAGTAAAGAACATAAAACTTACGTCTCTGTGTTTTGTCAAATGTGTTTGTTAATTTTTTTTTTTTTTTTTTTTTGATAAAAGTAAAAGTTTGTGTTAACTCCTGCTGGATATCTAAACAATTTCAGGAACTTTTTGTGCAAGAAAAACGCTGTCTATAGAGACCAATTTATTTCTATCGCTACGAATATCAGCATTTTTAGTAAGTGTTTGACTCACTCGGAAGTTTTCAAGTCTGGACAGCTCATAAAAAAAGCAAAATAAAATAACATACAAAGAATGGCTTAAAAAAGTTTTGTATTGATCTTCCCCAGAGTATTCCGTGAAATTTATAAAAAATAAATATAAAATAACTCAATTGTAGCCAAAGTTGCTGCCGGACATAAGTAAACAGTGTTGAACCTTTAATAAAAAAAAAGGAGCATGAAGCATCAGCGAACTCTACGAATCAACAGATTTTGAGAAATATTTTCTTTATTTTCTTTCTTTCTTTCTTTTATGTTTTTAATGGTAGCTATCGTATATAGAAAAAAAATTCAAAGACACATTTCAGTAGAAAAATAAGAAAATCAATGACACAACTGATTTCACAGTAGTTAACAAATACGATGGTATAAAATAGAAAAAAAAAAGTTAAGAAAGTTTTTTTTTAATCTTAACAAATCGCAAAATATATTATAAATAAAATAGATGACTTTTTTAAGAATGCAAAGAATCTTTATAACAGATTTTTACTTATTATTATGCTTAGTAAAAGTCCCCAAGTATTGATTTACTAGAATGTAGGTGCATGCATCATAAGTCACTTAATTCCATTCATTATATAAACATATTTATTTAGATAAATGTATTCAGCTTTAATTTTTAGTAATGACGTAAAAGAAATGAAATAATTTTACGTCATGCACAATCATTTGCATAAATATTTAAGCGTCATCCCAACGAAAAGGACTGACACTACTAACAAGTGAAGTATTTTAATGTTGCGCCAGTAAATATTACCACCTGTGAAGCTGTGTGGTTAATGTGATTGCATGAAATGGGTGAAAAAGGTCTATCTACTTATAATGTGCTAACTAAACCGGATATTGAATTGCCAATAAACTAACATTATATTAATGACACTAAATAAATTATTCATACGATCATTAGCTATGCCAGAATAATGAGATGATCAATTATTTTTAAATTGGGTAATCTTTTGATTGTCTATCCATAGATTAAATTTGTTTATAGTTTTTATCGCATAAAAATTATGAATGCATCTTCATTAACCGGAGATTTCTTCCAACACAATTGCTCATATGCAAATAGAAAACTGTGCAGTCTTCAATTATTCTAAGTAAACAACTGTCATCCATTTATAAACTATGAATATTAAATTGCTATAATCGTGTTCAATTTCAGATGGCGAGCAAGTATTGGATATTTTTAAGGATCTTTAATTCGTCTTAAAGATACTTTTACATAATGAAACAGTACATCATTCTTCCCTGTGATATTCTGGTGTAATGCTTAGATTCCCAATTTACTGAGAAGTTGACTGCTCCTAATTAGAAATTCTCATTGCCAAGAGAAATATACTTTCAATGGAACTTATCAATTCACATGATATTATGTTGCTGATTATTTGATATTATGTCAAAGAAATTAAATACTACGATGAAAATATACTGGGTGTGTTGACCGATGCTCTCTTGTCGGATGTACCTATTTTGTGAAACGAACAACCCGAGTTTCCAGTAAAAAAACCTTGTAACGTCTAGTTGAAAAGTGTTTATAAATATTGCTCTCTCGTGCTATGAAAATTAACCCACGCATTATTATGTAAACTTGTTGGAACTTTTAAGATAATTTGCAAAGCACTGTTAGACTACCACTCTATTTATTAGGGTGGAATGTAAACCTTCTGCATTTAGTCTCTATAGATGTTTTCTAGGTAATTTGAACCTCATCAGGTAACCCATAGTAACAATATGCCATATTTTTGCAACTTTTTTTTAGGGGGGGGGGGAATTGAGCAATTGTGATTTTTACGGTAAATAATATACGCGAGGTAAATAATATACGCGAGGGGGTTGAGAAAGTTCGAAGCTTTAGTTATCAGGCTGCAGTTATTTTACTGCAGTCTCTTTCCCAAATAGATTGGACACCACCGGTGTATAGTAACAGATAAATATCACAAACTATCAAGAATTCTAGCACGAGAAAAACACTTCCTTATCATGTATCACATTGCCAGAAACTTGCACTACTTGACCCAGCGACTTTCAGCAAATTGCTAGTTTCTCTTTACCACAAAGACAGTTTCATTTCCAGCTGAGTATTTTGGTGTCGATTTATCAGGCATTCGAGTTACGAAGAAACCAATTACCCACACATTAACTGTTTATCATTTTAGAATGTTTCTAGCGGTTCTTTAAATATATACACATTCATTGAAAGATAGTTTCTTATTCACGTCGTTTGTTACAACAATTCGGAAGTTTACTGTTTAGGGGTCGTTCATATGGAAGTCATTAATTCCTGTATGTCAGCTAGTTCTCCGGTCAGTTAATAACCCAAGAGGAAGCGAATAGTGATAGACAGGTCAGTCCAGAGAGCTAATTACCATTATCCATCATTGGGATGTGTGTCGTAATGACCTGCCCAAGAGAGATGATGTTGAAGAAGGAGTGCCAAACTTAGTCAAGAATGTTTTAATTGCTATGAATGATGTTTGGCATAAAATCAACTCAGATTTCCCTGACATTTTGAAATCAAGTCGAATTCGCAAAAGTAGGCAATCACCGATTTTAAAGAGAAAAAAAAATCGAAATAAACCAACGAGCTCGAAGTTTAATTTAAACATATTGTCTTTCAAAATCTGAATGTACAAGGTGCATTTCCGAACAACTAACTATTTAGTTTGAACATGGTGGGTTTAAGATTTCGTATAATTGCCATAATTAAATCATTCGAAGTGTTCAAATTTCATTGACGAAATAATTCATTTTAGTAATGAGACAGTATTAAAAGGACACATGAATTTGGAAATCCTCGAGATGGAAGATTCTAACGAGTGTTGCTTTTGTAAAATATGAAGCTCGTAAGAGTTTTGTTTGGATTTGCAAATTCATTAAAAAAGCATGCATAATTGCACTTAACTAAGATTAAAAGCAGAAAGTGGGGTTCTTTATAATAATGTCTAGTTTTAATTCTTCTTCTGGGTTGCACTGTTTTGAATTACCTACAGGGTCCCAAATAAAATGAACAATTTACTTTTCAGCAAACTAGAACTTGAACTCGTTGCTGGCCATCTAATGAGAAAGTTTTTAGTTTTCTCGCAATCAGGAACTTGGATTTTTTCTTCCCAAAAATGCGCAAATACTTACTTTACTTTACTTTCTGAGCCCGGAACACCAATCATATCTTCTCCAAAAACAGCGACTTGTATCGCCTTGTCATTGACTGTTAGAATGTCATCCGTGGAGCACACATCGATTAGATCTGGGCAACATAAAAGATGTTCGTCAGTTTGGACTTTTCCGCAGTCACAGTTGTCATCATCTGCATAGCTCCATTTCATCAGATTACTTCTGCATCTGGACACTCCCTCTAAGACGGTTCAGAGTCCTCCAGGTGCTGTAGGGTAGGTGATCTCCATTGGTTAACTCTTCCTTAATTATGGGGACTTCTTGAAGTTGAACCGATTCCCTCCATAGAACAAGGCGTCGCTCCTCAAGTTTATGGATGAATGGCTTAGTTCTTTGCATAAAAGTACGCCTCGATTTGAGTCGAGAAGCCATGATATGGCCGTACATCGTATGTCTTTTGTCCGTATGCGTAATGCGCAAATGACAACTCAGTTTCTCAGAAGACGTCATATAACTTCCATATGTGACATGTGACTATTCTGGTTTGGTCCAAAAAAGTTCCTAATAACACTAGTGAGATCTGTTTTTGCTTTTTAAACTGTTTGTACATATAACCTGTTCGTACATATAAACTGTTCTTTCTCCATTTTGTAAACGACATTAATCTGAATACCAATGCATTTTTAAGCTGAAAGTAAAAATGCGTAACCTTTTTTAAATCTGTAGTTGACATTTCAATTGGCAAGTGACACCAGTAGAACGTTAGAGCTAGAAAAAAAGTTATGGACATTTGAAGTTCGATTTGCGGCATTCACGCTTTCACAATTTCCTTAGACATGACAGGTAAACTATCGTCCTCGCCTTACTACTGATTGCACAAGCGTCAACAGTGATGTCGTGTGTCTCACACTATCTTTGGATTTCCATTAAGGTCATGACAACGGCACAAAAGAGAAATTACGTAGTTAACATGAGCTGACACAGCGATCTTACTAAAAGATCGGTAAACAGAAATAATGTGTTATTGATTAGTGCTTTTCATGGCGATGCACTGTGAGATTTAAAGATTAGTTTTAAAACGACAGATTAGAATTAAATCTAGTATTATCGTACATCAATTACAGTCCTAAAGGTAATGTTTTCAGGATTTTATTTAATACAAGAAATCCATAAAAGGTTTTATTTCCACTTAATGTTTTGCAGATATGTATTTATTAAACATTTATGGCAATAAACTGTGATACATTATATGAATCTGGAAGATTCAAATCAAATTAGCTCCACAAAATTAGAACAAATAGGATATACACCAATATATGCATGACATGATGCTGATCTAAAGGAAATTCTCTATAGCATAGCGAACTGTATATAATGGAGATGTGGTGATTGATTCATTCAATCCAATACCCCTTGGAGGGTAATGAATGGCAATGCATAGCCAATGAAGTTCTAACTGAGGCTCGGCTATTGCTGTTACCCTCCTGCCATGATCAGAGCTTTAATTGCTCAATAACACCTTATCCACACACTGTCCTCTACAGATAATGGAGAAGATGAAAAGCATTCTTGCTTCGCCCCTTTAAGCCAGTCCTTATAAGGAATATAACTGTATATAATCATAAACTTTGATATCTTTAAATGAACCTGAAGTATTCTATGACGTCGCATCTGATTTAGAGAACGTTTATAGTCTAGACTATTCATTATCAGAAAGCTGCATTATGTTAACAGGAAACATGGAATGTTCCTGTGACATCAGAATTGGGATGTTATATTTTCTTTTAATAGAGTGTCTGTGACGAATTTATTAGTTATTCTGTTCTTTGCAAATCATTCGGTGAATCCTCATCTCCAAGTATGCAGTAAAGTATTATGTCATATGTAATCAAGTAATATGTCAAAAATAAGCAAGCGTGGCTAACCATTGACGTTTCAATGCTAAATACCGACCAGATCGAATGCTAACTGAGTTTTATTATAAATATATTTCCTTAATTCCAAATCGATTGTTACTAGTATAGAGGAAACAAAGTTTGAGAGAGAGAGAGAGAGAGATTTAAACGCTTAACGAATAATATAATAGAATGTACGAACAGGAAAATGATAGACTAGTTGATGAAACTTATTAAATTTAGTAAGTTTCGTCAACTTACTAAATTTAAATGAGAATACATTTTAGAAAACTTGTCATTATAGCATGTACGAAATCGTTTTATCCCTCTTGAGTTACGCTCATGCGTAGACCTATACTTCATTGTGCGTTCGAAACCGAAAATCCCACGGAATGGGTTGGTCAATCCTTATTCCAGGAGTGTTCTATGTCTGTCGATACATGTATTCAAGAGACCGGTTTGCCTGTTCTGAGGGACGAAAACTCCGAGATTCCGAGTGAAAAAAAAAACCCTCTACTTCCGTATAAGACCGGCTAACTCACTTTTAATCGAAAGAGACCAGGTAAAGGTTCCTCTCGTCACTAAAGGGTTTTTCGACTAAAGGGTTTTGTATAACCGACTGATCCCCGGAGATTCTTTTACTCCTACGAATATAATTATTTGAAACAGCTCTATCACATACATAAATAATTAATGTCTCAAATCAGCTGAATTAAAACTCAGAATAAAGTTTGCAGCGACATTCCGATTTTGTTTCTGTCTTCTTCTTCTTCTTCTTCCTAACATGGAATTTAGGCCAAGTGGCCTGTTCCGGTCTCATGCCATCTCTTTCTTGGTCTTCCAATTCTTCTTTTTACACTTATTTTGTATATGTATAATATTTTTGGTTGTCTACTGTTGTCCATTTGATTTAAATGTTCTAACCATTTTTGTTTATACTGTCTTATGTAGTAATTAATTGGTTGGTTTTATTTTCAGGGATTGTTAAGATTTCTTCATTTGTTTTATGGTCCCGCTTGGTATCTCCAGCTGTTTTTCTGAGAAACTTCATTTCTGCTGTTTGAATTCGTTTTTCATCTTTCCTTTTCATGGTCCATGTTTCGCTTCCATATAGTAGAGTTGGTTTTGACAAGACATTATATAATCTGATTCTAGTGTGTTTTTGTACTAGGGATGGCTTAAATATATTATTTATTATGCCATTTACTTTGACAAAGTTTGATATTTTAGTGTCTGTCTTTTTCTTCTTCGTATGATAGATCACATTCCAAGCATCTGAAAGTGTTTACTTGTTCTAGTATTTTATTATCTATCACTATTTTACTTCTTATTGGGTTTTCTCCTTTGAATTCCATTATTTTTGTTTTTTCTTTAGATATTGTCACATTATATTGCTTTCAGATATCATTTAATGATTTTAATGATCTTTGCAAGTCACCTTCTGTTGTAGGTAATATTATTTGATCATCTGCAAATAATAGTATATCTGTCTTCATTTGAGGGGTCATTTGTATGCCAAATGGGTTATGCTGTTTCCAGATTGTTAATATTTCATTCATATATATATTGAAAAGCAGAGGCGAGAGGGTACATCCTTGTCGTACTCCTCTTGATATATCTTTCCATTCTGAGATGTGTTCTAAATTAACTGCTATTTTATTTCCTGTATATATTTCTTGAATAGATTGTAAAAGTTGGTTTGGTATGTTTAAATCGGTTAATATTTTAAACAATTTTTGTATACTAATTTTGTCAAAGGCTTTTTCATAATCTATAAAGCCATGTGTGTTTATTTTTGAAATCCTCTTCTCTTTTCTATTAATAATTTTAAAGTAAAAATTGGATCTATGCAGGATCGGCCTTTTCGGAAGCCATTTTGTTCTTCTAGTAATTTTTTTTCTACAATGCTGCTTAGTTTCTCTTTTAATATTCCTGCATATATTTTATATCCTATATTCAGCAGGCTAATTTCCCTATGATTATTGCAAATGTCTTTATTTCCTTTTTTATAGATTGGGATAACCAGTGCTTTTTTCCAAGAGTTAGGGGTTTTTCCGGACATCCAAACCATATTAAAAAATTTCAGAAGTCTTTCATTAAATTTTTCACCTGCATTTTTATATATTTCTATATTTATATTGTCTTCTCCTGGTGTTTTCCTTTTCCTATTTTTCGTTTTTTTATTACATTTTTCAGTTCTAACATTGTGATATTTTCTATTAGGTCATTCTTTGTCTTATAAAATTTTATTTCATTGTTCTCATCTGTCCAGAGATTTTGGAAATAGGTTACCCATTTTTCTAAATCTATTGTTTGTATTTTTATCTTTTCTTTTATTTATTTATTCATGTATTTTATTACTTTATAGATTTTGGGTTGTGGTTTAAATGAATCCTTTTCTAGTTCTGTTACGAAATTGTTCCATCTTTCTCTATGTTTTTTCCTTACTTCTCGTTTTGCAATTGCACTATTTCTTTTATACTCTATTTCTGCTTCTAGTGTTTTGGAATTTAGCCATTTCTGGTAACTGTCCTTTTTGGTTTTTATTATATTTTCTATTTCTTTGTTCCAGTCTCGTAGTCCTCTTTTTCTAATCCATTTGTGCTTTATTCCTAAGGTTTCTGTTGCTGCTTTTGTGAGAATGTGTTTCAGATTTTCCCATTCATCTTCTATGTCACTTGATTGATGTGTGGTTTCTGTTTTTAAGTTTGTGCATTTTTGATATTGTTGTCTAACTTGAGGATCCTGTAATGAAGAACTTTTGTAGCTTGGCTGGCAAAAATTTTCAATTCTATGTGTTTTAAGCCACTTTGGTTTAAAACGAATTTTTGCTGATACCATATAATGATCAGAGTTTAATTCAAAGTCTCTATATACTCTTACGTCTAAAATTAACCCGCTAATTTAAAATTTGTGATAACGTAGTCAATTACTTGTTTGTATCCTCTGGCTGATCAAGTATATTTATGTATTTCCTTGTGTTTAAACATTGAATTCATTATTCTCATATTATTATAAATGACAAAATCGCGCAATCTGCGACCATTGTGATTACATGTATCTTCGCCAAATTTACTATGTTTGTTTTGTTTTGTATTTTTTGTTTCCTATTCTGGCATTTAAACCTCCTGCTAGCAGTAAATAGTCAGTTTTGTTTGTTTTATCTATGGCATTTTGTAATTCTTTATAAAATATATTACTGTTTTCTTTCTTTCCCTCTTCTGGTGCATATGCACAATTATTGTCATGTTACCTCTTAATGTCTTGAGTCTAATTTTTATTAGCCTTTCATTCAAATAGTTGTAATATACTTGTAACATTGTTCTTTAGGGAGTTATGTACCATAATCATTATACCTGCTTTTGCTTCTTCTTCGTTTTTTATCCCACTGTAGATTTGCATATAGTTGTTTCTTTTGTACCTTTTTTGTTTTTTCTTTGTTTCTGTTATTATACATATCTTTATGTTAGCTTGGTTTAGTTGTTTATCAAGTTCTTCTTTGTGTGCAATGCTTCGCACATTCCATGTTGCAATATTCATTATGTGTTCCTTTTGCCAATTTTGTTTACCGTTTCCTGGGTTGTGGTCTAGAGAATATTCCTCTTTGTTAAGGACAGCCAAGGACAAATTTTACTTTTAAGAGGTATTATTTATTTATTTTTTTATAATATTTATATAGAACAGCAAATACTATTCTTATATAGTATTTGCTATTCTTTAACTTTTGCTTTACTTTTTGAGTTATACCTGAAAGTCATGAAAGAAATAACTGACACACACACACACACACACACACACACACACACACACACACACACACACACACACACACACACACACACACACACACACACACACACACACACACACACACACACACACACACACACACACACACACACACACACACACACACACACACACACACACACACACACACACGCACACACACACACACACAGAGCGATCAACAAAATTAAAGTATCCCTGTTTAAGGCCTTGTGGAGCGCCACCCATTGATCGGAATGTTGCGCAACTTTTCAGGAATACATTGTTCATTATACGGAAGCGATATCTGATAAATAAAAATGCATTTCCAACATTCGCCACCAGGCGTAGCTGTATTATGTGCCGACTGCAGATGTAGTAATTTTTCTGTGTGAGAAGGAGAAAAAGCGACACAGGCATAAATAACACATTTTTATTCACTTCCATTATGCATTCAAGGGCTTCACTGTTGTATGTGCTACCCTTCCCAGTATACCACAAACTTCATCTTTTGCAAAGTGTGCTCAACGGCAGAACGTAGCTTGTCGAGACGGATGTTACGCACAAGTTGTCTTTCAGCACTGGCAAGTTATCAGGATGATCCCGATAAACTCTATCTTTGAAAAATCCAGAGAGCCAAAAGTCACAGGCAGTCACATCAGGTGAACGAGACGGCCATGAAGTGAAAAACGCACGGTTGATCATTAGGGCTTTCGTGAATGTTCTCGAAGAACCTCCTGTACGAATCAACGGATGTGTGAATGACGACATTCTGCATGAAAATGACAGAATCCATGTCAGACATTGCTATAGCCTATAGCACAACAAAATTGTTTAACATATCGCGATTCATCTGGGTAGAAACTGAGTAGGTCACATGACCCGATTTGCGAATGTTCTCAAAGATGAATGGTCTAATGATAAACGAAGCTGTAAACCTGAATGAGACAGTAACTTAGGGTGAATGCAAAGGAATTTGTTGGACTGAAAGCGGGTTTTGCATAGCCCATACATGGCAATTGTGGGTATTCAATGGGCGTTCAGGTGAAAGTGAGCTTAATCTCCCCACAAAATCATTGATAACTACGCAGCGTCCAACTCCATTCGAGCAAGGAATGTTAAAGCAGATGTCGGTCAACTTTCCAAGTCCTTTCAGAATTATCTCGAATGGGTACAAATACAGAATCTTCTGTAGAATTTTCCAGCCGGTTGTGTCACGCGCATCCACGTGTCTTGATACAATACGTGGACTGCAAGAACCAACGCTGTTATTCATGGCCTGCTCCACAACAGCAGTAGCAACGTCATTCACTTGTTGGTAACTGATTGGTTTGCGACCTCTGTGAGGTTTAACTCTCAACAATCACGTTTCTTCAAAAACTGCTAATCATTCTTCGTAAAGCACCTGGAGATAGGACCTCGGCGACATTTGTTCAAGCGACGCCAATCGCAGAGTGTAGCAACAGTTTAGGTAGTACAGCTTTACGATAAAGCATGTCTGTCAAAGGTTAGTGCTATCACTGTGGATAAAATTAACAACTGGAATGAAGGTAAAAATCCATTCATTCTAATCGGTAAATCCCTAAATCCTCCTGGTACCTGCCGAGTTGCATGACATGCAAATTCTATGCATTTTGTCTTTACAACTCCCCTTTGTGTGGAATGTCGGAACTAATTTTTTTCTCCTCAGATACTGATTCCGCATGACGAATGTTGTATTAATGCAGTTTCTCAGCATTTTGATCACTGGATGGCGCTCCACAAGGCCTTAAACAGGGATACTTTAATTTTGATCACCCTCTATTATACATCGGTATTCTTCATGACATAAATCATGACATATGCTCTTCATATCAGGTTATTTAATTCGTAATATGAGTGTTAATGATAAAAGAACTTGTAAAACTGTTATCGTGAACGCCAATTTTGTTTTGTTTCTTTGAACTAAGAATAAAGTCACTGTCTAAATCTCTTTCAAAACAGCATCCTGGTCACCTTGTGTAAGATATATTCTTTGAATCCTGCTTATTCTTGCTGGAATAAATCTGCAGTGTTTTGAATTACGAATTGAATTATGAATTTTGAGTTATGACCAATGTGTCTACGTCTATGAGACCAATATATTTCCTCCGTTACCACCGTGTAACTGTAGCTAACATGTATATTTTGCGGGATGTAAAAACCATAACAATCCTACGCATTAGGCCTTTATAAATGTTCTTGTCATCCTGTACCGGATTCGAATCTAGATCTTTCCGAATGAAAGGTATTGTCAAGGATATTGAAGGGAAATGAATTATCGCTGTGATGATTTCGTCCTCCCTTTCGTCTACCTAATAGATAAGCTTAGGTGTTGGCGATTATCCATGACATTTTTTAACGGTATTAACAATACCAAACAATTTTATCAAAGAGATGTTTTATTTACTGTTTATATTTTGCTGAATTTCAATTCATCATCATCAGAGTACAACACACTTGTACACGCGACAGCGCGTGAGTGAGACAATACAATTGCAATGCAAAAAGATCTAAAGTCCTATTTTTGGCGTCCTCTCAAATATCTGCACCATATACATTCTTGGCCAACGGCTATAATCCCCACAAAATAGATAAAATACTACATAGTCCCATTACTTTGCCCTCCTCTAATACACAAGAACATAACATAACCATTCCTATTCCCTATATCAGAGGTACATCAAAAAAGATAGCCAAAGTACTGATGAAACATGGTCTTTGCACCACTTTCAAACCTCATGTCAAGCTGGCAACTCTGATCCGCTCGCCTAAGGATAAACGTCGCCCTTTAGCACACCCAGGAGTGTATGAGGTTTCCTTTGACTGTGACTTGGCCTATTATGGACAAACAGGAAGATCTTCCTGTCAGAAGTTAACATCTGACCGGAAGAACATGAAAAATACATTCTCTACTATTACTATGGCAAATCAGGACTGGCAGACCATGCGTTGGACACTCTATTATACAGGATTAGATGGAGGAAAACGAATATGCTATTTAGGAGTCGTTACAGGTCTGAAAGTTTATTTTTTGAGTCAGCAGTGGCTTTGAAGAATTCTCCCCAACCTTAACAAATATGGTTGCATTAATTTGCCAAAAATTTGGGAGACGGTTATCCTAAGAAAAACTCCTGGATAGCGGCTTTTTTTTCGTTAGAGGGCGCCAAAATAGGACTTTAGATCTTTTGTCCATTGCAATTGTATTGTTTCACTCACTCACTGTCGCTTGTACAAGTGTGTTGTGCTCTGATGATGCTGAGTTGAAATTCAACGAAATATAAGCAGTAAATAAACCATTTTTTTTCAAAGAGATAAATAAACCATTTATCTCTTTGATAAACAAGTTTATCAAAGAGATAAACAAGTTTATCAAAGAGATAAACAAGTTTATCAAAGAGATAAACAAGTTTATCAAAGAGATAAACAAGTTTATCTCTTTGATAAACTTGTTTGGTCTCCCTTTCCTCTTCTATTCTTTGAAATAGTGAAAGAAAAAGTTCAGTCATTTTTGCTGTTCAACTTGCCATCGGGAATATAGTTATAAGCATAATAAAAAATGATAATGACCCATTCTGTTTCAGCAATATTGGAGTT
This sequence comes from Typopeltis vanoorti, assembly GCF_054136105.1. NCBI lineage: Eukaryota > Metazoa > Arthropoda > Arachnida > Uropygi > Thelyphonidae > Typopeltis > Typopeltis vanoorti. The sequence goes on along the minus strand of NC_143573.1, from coordinate 61,780,836 downwards.
CATTACTAAAAACGGCCAATATATAACCGGAATGTTAGATCTTTTAGTTTTCTTTATTTGAGTAAAGATGCTCTTTGCTTTAATTTTCTCCAACTGAGTTTTGTTGTTATTTTCCTTCTTCTCCAATCTTTAGATGTTCACCTTTTCCGCATATTCCACTTTACTCTATTCTCCTCAGAGATTTCTAGTACCTTTTTACGTCTAGTAGGACATCAGAAACATTTGTCTCGTAATCACGATTCTCGTGTATTCCTCTTTTTGTTTTAATGGTTTATCTTAAAGAAAGTTTATTCAGTTTTCATTTCAACGATTATAAACACTCGAAAATCCTATTTTCATCTGAGTTCAGCAATTTACAGAAACAGACCAAACACTTAGAAAAAAAGTTAACCGATACTTAACATTATCTTTAATTGTTAAGTTTAAAACTCGTTAATTTAACTTTGTAATGAAAATAAAGTAATCAAGAGTAAAAATAAGTGTTTTTCTCTTTTCCATCTATCTCTTTCTAGCTGGTTTAAGATATACCCATATAATACCATGTTGCTGTAATTCCAGCTTTCCATACACCCTCGACGCTCTAAACCATCGTCTCCACTTACTTCTAGAAACATGCCATAGATATCCCATCACAAACAGATAATAATTTTCCGTATCAAAAGATGCTTGCTGATGAACGATCCCAATCACAAACATCTAGTTACACAGATGCTCATGGGATTCAGATTCAGCGAATCCATTATGGAAACGTCACTGTCATGTTGCCTTGCCACACAAATAGAGCACTTGTCATCTGAGATAATATTGTTCGAGTAAATGACCACATGAATAACCCTGGATACCATTAGTCGGCAGTTGTGTTCAGGTAGATTCCTCTCTTGAGGTTTTGTACCATTTACTAAGGGAAAGGTAAGAACTCGGCAATCATTTCAATGAATATAAGATAAAATAGCAAATATTTATTGCTGACTTTTCATGCATATCGCCTATGTGCAACTGCATAACGTTAGCCTTTCCATTCTTCCAATGCTGTAAGCGGCACATTTTACTCACATTATTTATTACGTGTAACCTAGACAGCAGATGATCTAGACGCATCAGAAATCAGTTCATGTTCCAACAATCACCAGTATACACCTATTGGATGTTGCTACATTTGTTCTACTGTTTCTCAAATTTAACTGTAAACAGCGACGCTTTTCATTGTTTAGCTTTCACGTCATTTCCGTTGCTGATTCACTGAATTTTTTTCGAATGCGTTTAGGCCAGATGAGCTAATAACGTTGACATGCTATTTATAGACGAAGCATATTTTTACAGGAATTTTTAATAACAAAGAACACTTTTTTGCATGTTTTAAACAATTTCGCATATCTCCTGAATTCCTCTTGTAGCTACGCTTACGTGCGTTGGATACACAATTCATATCTTTTTGTTTACTAATCACAGAATTATCGGTGATCAATAAAATATAAATGCTGCTCTGCTAAACTTGTAGCTTGAACTAAAAACAGAAGACTATTACGTTGTATGAGGGGATGTTGCGGATGGTGGCACATTATAAGGGATAATTAGGCAAATGTGTGAAACAAGCCCATCTTGTATTACCTGCCAGTGACAATGATTAATGAGCGGGAAAATGAACAAATCCATTAGTTGTCTTTTTCATGTGATAACCAAGTGGTATACTTCTTCAAAAAGGCTTCTTTTAGTTTTATAAGGAATTTTCTTACTACAAAAAGTGACTTAAAATTAAGTTTGTATACTAAGGAATTAGAAAATCGAGGAAAAAACCTATGTTAAACTCTTTTTCATTAGTTCATCAACAGTTTAATCTACGACGCTTATTATTAACTACATGTATTGTGTTCAATTTATTTCTGAAACAATTATCAATTGGGAAGATACCATCTAACCTAAAACTGTTTACTTTAAAATACAGATCGTAAGTTCCAGTATGAAGTAATCTCTTCTTTTATAATTATAATTTTAATTGTACTTAAAGGAACCGACTGTATATTTTATGTTGGCAAAATTGTTTTTATTTTTAATTTTGAAAATGTTTGTTTTATATTTAAATGTTTCAGTTATATCATAGTTTAACACTTAAACAGAATTCATCGTAAGCACTCGAGAAACATTCAGTGGTAAATGCTATATTAAGAAACAGCAAATCTTCGTACAATTTCCTTCTTTCCTTTCTGTTTTACGCTTAAGAATAGGTCAACAGGTAGGCTTTCGAAATTAGATCTGACTGAATACAGTAGTTAGTCGTTAAAAAGGCCGCAGTTTTTCTGGCCCTGCCACATCTGTGTGAAACCGGTTAACTATCCTTCAGATGAAAGTCCTGAAGAAGGTTCTTTGTGTCCTGGATGGAGTTTGAACTCTGGTCTTTCTAACCGACATCGTCAAAACCGACTGAGCTACGGAGATTCTTCTTAAAGCTTACGGGAACAAAATAAAAGAATTTATTTGATAATAGAAATAACTATAAGGGATTTCAATCCATTTATGAACTCATTCTGCAGAAGAGAAACTGTAAACACTCTCTCGAGCCTCTGTAGCGTAATCGCGAGAATAATGTAACATTATCCTTTTAGAGAGAGCGACGGATTCGCTCCGAGATTTCAGAATCAAAATCAGAGTTTACAGAACATTATATATGTTCTGAAAAGTCGGATTTTGTTTTCTCACGAAACAAAGAAATATGCCAGAGAACACACGCAATTAGCAGATATAATACGCTGGCCTCACTGATATAGTGGCTTCAACCGTAACTATGGTTACTGGTCCCTGGATTTTGGAGAAATATCGAAACACTGAATACAGTGCAGAGTTGTTATTATTTTTCATTTTATTCTCTTTTTTTGTGTTTTAGATGTTTTTGCATAATCCGAAAATGCTGTTCTAGCGACGAGACAAGGAATTTTCGTAAGTCATCTTAAACCTAATAAGCTGAGTGGAGGTCTAACAAAGGATGAATGCAAAGTTTATGATATTCAAAAGAAAAAGAGGATCCCTCGAAGACATATTTATGATGTGAGAATAAGAATTAGCTTAGGTGCATTAAGTTCATTAGATGCTCTTAGTCGAGAATGGAGATTGATATTTCATTTGTGAGAATTCCATCCATAAAAAACGTAAAGCATATCTTGGACTGAATTAGGGTTTAATAATCTACAAAATTCATGCATTATTAGCCCACCAAGTCTAAAAGTTTCAAAGGAAACTACTATAGCAGTCTCGTAAGTTGCTAGATCATCATGCAATGCAGTGATCATCATGCAATGAACTTTTAATTCGCCGAAAGCCTATAAATAATACTAATCTTATACATGAATGTTGTATATGTTTTCTAAAGGTTTAATAATCTAGGAGGCCTGAAAATAATCCTGCTATTGCACATGATAACATTGAAGTGCAGTATAATCACTACTTTTATATGCTAATAACATGCACTTGTTTAATTTTTAAATGTATTATTTAGTTTCGAACGAATTCGTATTAAAAATGGACGAAATGGACAAAAGAAAGGTTTGAAGAATATAATGAATTGTGCAAAAGTTATTAAAGTATATTTAATTAATTTATTTAAAGCTTAAATTATAAACATACTCTGAATTGTATATGACAGAAAAATATTCCTGGACTAATATTGAGAGATTTTGTTTTCTCAGAATTTCCTATCTAGATAAAATTCAACAAGCATTTGTCCGCGCGGTTAGCCTAGTGGCTTTGCGCTTCGCAAAGGCTAGGACACTCCTTCCCCATATGCCTAGGGAAGGAGTGTCCTAGGTTCAATTCCCGTAGACAACCAGAGGAGCTTAAGGATCTTCCATAGCCAAGTTAGCCAGTCTTGGGAGTGAACAGCAGGGTTTTTCATCTCGCAAGCAGGCAAACCGGTCTGGTGAACACACACGGAATACAGCCAGGAATACTGACCCAGCCACATCCCTGATTCGTCACCCTGTGCCAGTTACGGAGCACGGATAAAATTTGGGAGGACAGATGGTGCCGTATACCCCCCCCCCCGTAAAAAGGGGACTCACGGCTACTGTACCATCACACGGTAAGAAAGGAAGGAACAAGTATTTTTTTTTTCTTAAGAGTCAGAATATATTAGATATTTTTTGTTCCTTAAGCTTATTTTGTTTTATATTTTGAGCATAAAGTAAATTTACTGATCCTTAATGAAAATGTTCATAGATCAGAAGCAAATATTTTGCAATTATTTCCTGAATTCATTCACAAATTTCCGATTTTATGACCCATAAACTTTCCTAAGATAGCAAAAAAAAAAAAAAAAAAAAAAAAAAATCGAAAAGAATTCTCTAAGTAGAAGTCATATCTTTCAGAGCTGTCTGTCTTTGGCATAAAAAGCATATTCTTCGCCAAGAAAGAGAATGGCTAAAATCCTAACCTAGTTTTAGTTTCTAAACTTTTGAAAGGTTACGAACAAAATCTGAAATAAAAAATATTTTAAAATATTATTGCAAAAATAATATTTAATCCAGATATAAATAAATTTAAGTCCTCCATACAAAAATTCATGAATTTTTGTATGGAGGACTTAAATATTTTAAAACCAACATGTCAATAAATTAATTAGTTCCGATCTTACCTTGATCTTCACAAAATATGCTCTTGTAAGCTTTATGTTACTGACTCAGTGATCTTTGTAATGAAAAATATCAAAATAATTGATCTAAGTTATTTAAAGTGCATAAAGATTTCTCACTTTCAGATACGATAAAGAATTTTTTCTGTTAGAGGAAGGTATGGCTACTAATTTAGAGAAAGATGTTGAAAGTTTATTTTCCACTTGGTTAGACTATAATAAATTTAGTTTAATCCTTTATCTAATTGTAAGCAAACTTAGTTTGCTTACAATTAGATAAAGGATTAAACTAAATTTATTATTTAGTATGGCTACTAATGTTTCGAAAAATTTGCGAGCAAAGAAGTATCTGAATTAGTTGACAAACTAAATCCTAAAAATGTATCATGGAAAGGAAGTCATGCGTTTATAAAATTCTCGAATTTTTATAAACGTGCTTTTGCAGAAAGTACATAAATTCTGTAGAAGTAGAAAGTTATAAATACTGTAGTAAATGCAACAGCTTGTGATATTTCTGAGGTTTCATTTCGATTCAGAATGGCTCTGCCAGGTCTTCGCACGAGGACATTTTTTGATTATACTTCCGGTGGAATATGACTTCATAAAAACGACTTTGAATACTCATTGGGTTTCTCGCTATCAAATTTATCTTCTCTTTGTTTATAGAAAATTGTTTTGTTTGTTAGAGTGAGACAAATATCATGCTTTATTCATAAAAGAAACAGTTAAAAAAACAAACAAAGTAAAACTAATGCAAGTTTTACTTACATTAATTTTACTTCCCCAAACATACTTTGAATTGAGCTACTCTATAAAACATTTCCTTATAATTCCAGTCAAGATATTTTTTCATTTTGAGAGGATTCGTCCTATCAGCCATAATGCGCAACCATAACCATTGCGAGTATTCCTCTGCAGTTTCCTATGAATGATGGCGGTTTCGGTATATTTCTTTCCAAACTTTGTTTTATGGAGCCGTTATTTTATTTATTTGTTTACTTATTTATTTTTTGGATAGATGCCCAATGAAATAAATATTTCAGTTTTGAAGTTCCAGATATACCTGAAAAAGTCTTGCTTTGAAATTTTGCGGTTTCTTTATATTACTATTATTACCTGAGACCTCCATGAAGTCAAGGACTCATCGAGTGAGGCTACAAATCACCCAAACCAGCTGCTATACCTTCCCTTAAACTCATTCACACTATATATACACTCACCATTTCTTAACCGTTAAGCTGAGGTCGGATGGATACTTCTGTGTTCTTTCTCCCCATTTTTCATATAACGAAAACTTTCACCAGACGATATTCAAGAATATCTCTTCACAAATTTATAGAAATTTGGAATCCCGCCAGAATAATATAATATACCGTTTGAAATCTCATCACGCCAAAGTGCACAACTTGACACTTACTAACATTGAATTGAGAGCCATTATCATTTGCCCATATTTCCAGTCTATTCAAATCATTCTGTATGTGCTGGATATCAGTAGCATTCTGATTGTCATCCCTACTGTATCTTTGCATCATCAGCAAACATTGAACGATATTCGCCCTTTATCGATTGGATCTTTTTTATGTTTACAATCAGTTGTACTTCGCTAAACACAAAACGCATACCACCTTCGTTCAATTTGTTTCTTTCCTTACATTTTGTTTTTCCATTCATAAAAATTCGTGTATAAAGCATTTAATTCAAATAAAGCTTATATTATCAGATTCATTTCATAGAATATTTGCATTTTGCAGCTGGCTTTGTTTATTTAGGCTTTAGCCCTTATTAAACAGAGAGAGAGAGAGAGAAGGAGAAAGAGAGAGCGAATCGCCTGCAGTTAAATCACAAGTCGATATCGTAACACAAAGATATGTGGCTTTCGTATCATGTTTGCCACGTCGCATCAGAGGACGTGCTGTTATGTAGAGTAATTGTATTGCAGCATTTATCTCGTACTTCCAGTGCTTTTCCTAGCATAGCAATACAGCTTTCGACGCACTGTGGTTACCACAAATTGACAAAACTATCTGTGTAGCTATAACCAAAGATTATTGAATTCCATAAATTTCTCAGCTGTAAAATCACTTCGAAAATCACATTTTCTCTAGAGAGAGGACCATCGATTTCATCCTTCAGATCTTCCTTCCTTCATTCACCTTGGGGCTGATTTGCAGTCTGTGTCGAAACAACCGTTATCTGATTACTTAAACTGTTGAAAGGCTTAAACTAGTCAGGTATACTGCTATAACCGTTATTCAAGAAAGCATGGTTTGCAATATTTGAAGGAAACAAATTTATTTATATATCCTGGTCAATAAATGTAATGTGCAAGAGGATATTACTAGATATGGATTAGATGACTTATGAATTTCATTGCCTGAGGTAAAACCATAATATGTTTCCGTGACAATCTTAGTTCTACTTTTAGTAATTCAATAACAAACTTTTAGCGCGATATGCGCACTAACAGGGGTTGGTCAACGATAAATATAAATGAACAGTACATACGTCGATTCACAAATAAGCTATTCGCCAGTTTCTGTCTTTATTTATTGGTGCTACAACCTACTTAGTGACCCTATAAATTCTCGAGATTAAACCTGGCATTCTGCCAACGTGGAGAAATGTCTTTTTACTTCGAAATCTTCAGTGCCTTGAAAAAAAATTGTTAAGGCAAACACTCCAAAGAACTAATTAATGATGTGGTTTAAGAAAACTTGTGCACTAGACACTTTGGCGTTAATATTTCTTTGAGGATAAGCACTTTTAGTGACATACAACATCAACCGCAATTAAAATTAATTATTCCCAATTTTGAAAGGATTAATTAAAATTGCCGTATTGAGATTCACTTTTATTCAAAACACGTAAGATCTGTTTAAGATTTTACACGGAAGACGTAGGATTGTTTTCAAAGAAACATCTCAGTTATTTATCAAGGCATGCGTATTGAAAAGATTTTTTAAGTGCGGTAAGAAGTGACTGCGTTTGAAACACAAGGAAGTGGATGGCACTTCAGACATAAGAAGACAGGTCAGAAAAGAAACGTTGAATATTAAGTTGCCTGCAAGTGAATTACATTATAAAATCCACGGTTGTAGGAAAAATGAAAATATTCAGGCATGCCACCAATGTTTCTCTTGTCCTGCTGTTGTATTCATCGATTTCATAGAGTGTACCGTTATAAATTCAAGCATGCGTTTTCGAAAATTTATGATGGAATGAATTTTAACATTGTCAATAAATGTTATACATTTTTCAATTTAAAATGAAGATTAAATTGCAAATTTTACAGAGTCTTACATTGAATTATAGGAAGGATATTTTATTTAAAATAAAACGTAAAGGCTTAGTGTGTGTTTTTCTTATTTATAAAATATTTTAATACAATTATGGCTAAGGGACGTAGTTCATAGTTATGTTATCGTTAATAATTTTTTTTTCTCTATTTTTTTTTTCTTGTGCACGCGCTTTCCAATTTCGCAGCCAATTTTACTTATCAATTCCGTGACTGTTTTGGTGGAAGTGTTTAGTAAGAAATTGGTGCTGTTTTATAAGAGATCATTAAACGATTAATGGAAAAAAAGCAGTGACTTGAAAAAAAAATCCTGAATTTAATTAAATTTTTACTATTTGAAATGAAACTAAAATTCCTTTCAGGAATAAAAGATGAAAGAAATGGATTAATGAAATACTGGAATGTTATAGGATCAAAGTAAAAAAATCCACTTGACTAGAGTCATCTGAAGATCGTCAAAGCGACTTGTCTTTGGAAGTTGTTGTATGTAATTTGCATTTTTCTATCATCATCATTCCCTATCACATGAATAATTAGAGATGCAATATATTTAGGTTCAAGAGAATTGTTTTTATTGTTATTTGATGATGAGATAAAGGAGAAAATGTTCATTGCATAATTTCTCTTTTAGTTCTCATTATTATGTTTTTAAGATCCTCCTTAGCTCAGTCGGTTTCAACGATGCCTCTTGGATGGAAAAACCCTGGATTCGAATTCTCTGTAGGATGAGAAGAACTTTTATCAGGTATTTTCAGCTGAAGGTGGTGAGATAGTCTATCTTATACGGAGATGGCAGGGTTTTTCATCTCGCAAGCGGACAGCCGGCTACGAGAATACACGCAATTTACAGACTAAAGTATATCACAGTCAACATCACTAGGTTTCATAAGATGGTGCTGCACTTGTCTATATGGTCTCAAGGCCGTTGTATCGCCATCCACTAATTCTTTTTTGAAGTATTATAAAACTAAATCTTCGTTTAACGAATATTCTCTCAGTCATGACTTCATTATACTTGTAGAAGGAAGAAAACCTCCCAAATAGTAGGAAAGAAACCGTGTCACAGCTGCTGATGACCTCTCGTCATCAGCGGAATTCTAAACAGGGTTATTAGGCTCAACAACAGCAATAATAATAATAATAATATGGATTTTTAATAATTATATGCGATTGTAATTTTATAAACAGGGGCGGCTCGTGCATAAGCACTGCGGAACTGCAGCACCCCCAATTTTTCTCGATATATAAATATATTTATTAATTTATTAATATTTGCTTGTAATATTTAATTTTATCATCAACAATCCTATACAATTATCTTATTTTGTATAAAATATAATAAAAATCCTTCTTGTAGCACTTAGGAGGGCGAAGGATGCTAGCAGCACTGTGTTTACCACAGTGTCATATTGCTACACGCGCAAGCATATGCGCGTCATAGTGAGATGCGAGCTATTAGCGTAAGGCGGCACTGTCCGTCCCGCAGTTCCACTGTTGTTTATATGCAGTTTGCGCCAGTAGTAGAGTGTTCGTAGTGCTTATCGTGTTTACTCCGTCTCTTTAAATATTTGGACATTACAATTAAAGACATAACATTTGTTATAGTTTTTATTTTAGAACATTATTGGGGTTATGATAATGGTTTTATTTTTAATTTAATTTGAATTATACTAATATATGGATTTACTAATATATAATTTTATCGATAAAAAATAATACTTTTTCATGTTTAATTTTTTTTTAATTTTTACCATAATTTTGATATTTATCCAAACACGTATACACTGCAATTACAGTGTGTATGTATATTTCGAAAGTTGCAACACCCCTACGATTTCAAGCCTCGAGCCGCCACTGTTTATAAATAATCTAAAGTATCAAGCCTCCATAAAAGGCCGCTGTTTACCAAAGCGTTTATCTTGAATGTGACTAAATTACTTCAATATTGTTCAATACTGGATAATTATATTTCTAAAGTGAATATAACTGCGAATATGAAAAAAAAATCAGAATAATTCAAAAATAAATAATTAAAAATTAATCAGAATAGCATTGAAATTATTTAACATTGGGATTCTTTTCTCTAGTTGGGATTATTTAAGTCAAATGCGCTTGCATAATACTCGGGATATCCAATTAATACATCAGGCACAAATGCCAATATTAACTGAGACAACAATTAGCTCATCATCATCATCATCATGCGTATCAAGGATTTAGGCCTAGCATTGCCTGTTCCTGGACTTAGAAGTCATCGTTGAATCTTTTAAGAGGACGTCCTGGTTTTCTTTTTCCTAATGGCTTGTACTTTAAGGCTTGTTTTGGTAATCTTTCTGTTTTCATTCTTTGAACGTGTTCCATCCATTTATGTTTATATTTTTTAATTTTTTCTATTACTGGTTCTTGGTTTAATTCTTTCATTATTTCTCGTTTCTTTTGTGATCAAATAGGGTATACTTCGCAGTTTTTCTCATAAACTTCATTTCAGCTGTTATTAATCTTTGTTTGTCTTTTTGTTTTATTGTTCAGATTTCGTTTCCATACATTAAGACTGGTAGGGCTAATGTATTCATTAGCCCTACTAGCTAATGTAACAATTAACTGTTAATCATAAAATGTCTGTCCTAATTTCTGCTTGATTTATGTGAAGGAAGCGTACAAAGCTGCGCTACGTGGCAATTCGCACTGTTTCATAAGGAATCCCAAAGTCATCTTATCCGACCACTGTTGCCGCTACAAGAAACGATTGGGCAACATACCACGCACAAGAGAGCAAACATCCGTAGGTCTCCAATAGAATGCATAAGTTTCAAATATATACCTCTCTGTTAATTTCAGATGTTGCATTGTTAAAACGTGGATCCTGCTGTTTCCTGAATGTCTTAAAATAACCAAAGGAGATTTTTTTGCATTTTCACATAAAGTGTCTTGATAAGTCAACTACCTTGATTTCCCGTTTCTTTTTAGGAAGAATTTTATCAATATTAGGCCATAGTAATACGACCTAATATTGATTGGAATATAACAATAGAGAGAGAGAGAGAGAGAGAGAGAGAGAGAGAGAGAGAGTTTACAAAAGATTTAATGCAACTGTCTAGCGCCATATGGCATGGATCTTATTTAAAAAGAGTTCGCAGTGGAATAAACAAATTAATTTCTATGAAAATCAGTTAAGTCGTTTTTTTTATTAAATATAGCTAGTCTATATTACGTTGGGAGATCAGTCATTGACACCACCCGCATTCATCCTAGCATCACACTATTAAATTCCCCGATATGAACTCACAGTGGTATTTAGGACACTGCTCCGATCTTCCAAAAATTCAGAGCCTTGCAATTTTTTTCATGTATGAATAAGTGTGTGTGTGTGTGTGTGTGTGTGTGTGTGTGTGTGTGTGTGTGTGTGTGTGTGTGTGTGTGTGTGTGTGTGTGTGTGTGTGTGTGTGTGTGTTCGCTGAGAATGCCATCTTTTACATTTCCCAAATTATTAGCCTTCTGGGAATAAAACAGGTGGCAATGACACTCAAGAGATAGAATAATAAGGAAATTGCTTCTCAAGGAAATAAAATAATATAATTAATTCTGTTTCGATTAGGCAAGTATTTGAAATGAAATGAATTAAACATTGTGGGGAACGAGAATGGCTAAGTGTTTATTCAGTTTTCTTATCAACTTTTGTGGTCATTAAGTGTTAAAATATACCAGCTAAAGAATATTTCTCACAATAAAAGCCAGCAATAATTAGCTTTGTCTACAAAATTATAAGTAAAAAAAAAAGAGAAAAGATACCACAGATATTTTATCGCAATCTCATTTATTGCTTTTTATTTCTATCAAGGACTGTTTAATGATCGCACATGCATTAATTATTGTAAATATTATGATATTTCTATTCTTAAACCATCCCGTTCTTTTTTTTATCCCATTCCACGTTGAGTGTTGGACTTAATAGCTAGTCTCAGACAAGTAATTTGGCTCCTTTGAAACCTGATTGATGTACTTATAGTGAGGTTAAATCCTATAATGCATGATATGTGGTGTATATTATAGCTGTCAAATGCACGTGTTTTCTTTTAGCGAATAAAAACAGCTCATATAGAAGATAAAATACCCCACTTTGCTAAAACATATTATTATTAAATATTTAAAATGATTGGCGACAGCACATCTTTGAAAACGGACTATAAAATTACACTCATTTATTAAAAAACTGTTCTTAATGAAACCAAATATATATTGCACTACTTACTTTCATTAAAATACTATATATCAACATTTCATTTACAAATGTGCGCCATATCAATTGAAACACATATTTGACAGTTTCCATTAATTTATCTGAAAGGCCATTTGCAATACGCATGAGTAATGTGTTGTGTGAGATCATTATTGCTCAATTTAGCAAGTAAACTATCATTTGTTATCTGCCAACAGCGACATCTGGAAATATTCGATTTGTTTTTGGTATTTTTTAAACAATTGATATTAAATCCAATCCTTTTTGATATCACATTGATGTAAGGAATCATTATTAAAACGAAAAACTTCTATATTGTAATTACGTAATATCATTAAGTTAATTTTATAATTCAGTGTTTCTTAATATTTTTATTAATTTATATTAAACTTAAGAGATTTAACCGAGATGTTATACTAAAGTAATATTTACTGAATAGTCTTTATTAAAATGTAAATCAATTAAAACATGATCTTAGGACCTAGAAAAGTCAAGGAAAAAAGTAAGAAAATAAGCTACATTAAGATATCCTTTAATGAATCTCCAAATAACTCTCTTGTAATTATGTCAATTTAAAACTGCCTCCGTTTTTCAATAGTTGAATTCTAATGTTCATTTGCTAATTACTTTTACTATATTGGACTTTGGAAGACTGCTGTTTACTGACAAAGTAAACAGCAGTCTCTTTTAATTACAAAGGGATAAGTTCAAACAGAAGGAAAAAATAACTGAGTGAAAAAAAAAGCTTCAAGTAGCATTATCTGCTAATGTAAGTCAAGTAAAAGAAACACACTGTGTTGGTATTTAACTCTCCTTCTTTCTCTTTCTCTCTATTCGTTGTTCAAATTCGTTAGATCGCACTGGCTATGTAGCTGATATCCCGAATGTGTAAAGGGAACAGCAAGTACTGACGTAACGAGAGAAAGTAAAATTCTCAGTTTTAAAAACTCAAAACAAAAGCGAAAAAAAGAACGAAATGTGAGAAAAAAGAAATTTTATTTCCAAAGAGGATAATTTCATTAGTATAAGGCAAAATCGAAAGAGGGAAAAAAGGAACGTGTATCCTTGAGTAGATTTTCATGAATGTATTGAATTTTGTTGTTATTATTCTTATGAGGATTCCACTAATGAAAAGATATAAGCCCAAAATACGTTAGACTTTAAGGTTGAGACAATCCTGAACATGCTTTGCAGAGGTTTAGAAAATTTTCAACACACTTTATTCCTCCGATAAAATAGATCGGTGGTCTTGTACTGTGGTAAATTCAGAAAACATTTATGCCAGTGACGTGATTCGAACTTATAGGCCTCTTGGGTGGAGCTAGTATGCTAACTATTATATTATATTTTTTTTACGCATTCAAAAAGGTACAATAATCTTCCTACTCAATCATTAGTTTCCACGACGTTTTACTTTTCTTGTCTAATTATATGTTCTTCGTCTGAAAAGTGGCACCAGTTGTTTGTCCTAGAGCCAGCAGTTATTCTAAACCTTTTGATTTTTCTTCCTTTTTTTATGATTTTCTTTCCTCCTATATAATAGCGAAATCCTCTTCATTTAGTTTCTGAGGTTAATGTCTTCCTTCCGTTCTCGTTAATGGTTTCCTTTTCCCAACGGTACTGAATCAGCCGTTATAATTATAACGGGTAACAGAGAACGTTGGCTATCGTTAGTGATTGCACTAAAATTGTTTATATGTGTATATACAGTAGTACCAGATAATTCTGCCCACTTTACCAGCAATACTGATCTTTTCCTTACATCAAAAGCATTTGGAATATATTTAATCCTCTTAAAGATCATTAGCCTCTTGTTGTTCTTCCTATAGGCAATTCCTATTAGAACATGGTGGGACGTTTTTTTTTTTTTCACTTAGCGAGCAATATTTCGATCGATTACAACCTTGAATTGCCTGGCCTTAGAAGCATGCTATATTTAATTTCTAACCTAAACGTTTACTCAGAATGCACAGTAAACCGTGGAAATATTATTATTATTAGTTGACACCTCCAAGGAGTCCAAAGACTCATCGAGGGAGGGAACCTGCTCTACCACTCAATCCGCCAACGGACTGCAACTACACCAGCGCCATCTACTGCCGACCTCCACCACTAATTTTTCCACAGACAATCACAAACATCCATACCCACGGCGGGATGGATTCGAACCCGCAGCCCTTTGGCTTGGAGAGCAGACACGCTAACCACTCGGCCAGCCAGGCTGGCCAGGATTATAATTACTATTCTTTAAGGTGCTTTCTATCAAATATTGTTCCTAGGTATTCATATAATTTAAGAATATCCTCACTGATTTACATCAAAATATTCGACTTCCTTTTCTGTCTGAACTAAATTCTCTAAAGCTGCAAGCAGTTTATCAGCAAGACCAAAATTAGTAAGCATGCATTGCGAGTAACTGTTTTTATAAACATCCACCATTACTCAGTCTAGTGGTAAAGAAAACCACAATTTCCATCAATTTTGTATCCAAGTAATACTATTATCTTTTTAAAAAAAAGCTTGTGGAGTTTTACTTTTTCACTCGTGCATTCATGATCAAGTCCTTCAATTTGAAAAAAAAAAAAAAGCAATCAGAATAATGTAAAAGAAAAAAATAAATTGGCAATAAGAATGAGAGAGAGAGAGAGAGTCAGCCTCATTAGCAAATAAGATGGCAAAACTTTATTTTGAGCTAAATATAAAAATTTCGCTTCTGGAGACGATACCATTCCTATAAAGTTCATTTATTTCTTAGATAGTTAGTCAGTATCATTAATGCTAATGGAAACAGCGAAGCACATTAACAATATCGAAGTTGACGTAAACCTAATTGCAATCCATTTAAATTCGGGAGCCTGTATGACAGCATTGCAAGCTGCAGAGCTCCCTTATGCTGATTATTCTCTTTGTTCATTTCTTTATATTTATCAATTATCTTCTACTTTATATCGGAGAAAAATAACGATGTTCTTATAAGATACAGGCGGTGTTCTTTACACGCATTGGATATTTAATTTGTATTATCAATGAAAAATTAAAATAAAGTTACATGTCGATTTGCAGAAAAGGAAGATAATGAATGAGTTTTTAACGATCACCATACAATCATTGCTATTCACATTCTGTTCTTTGCTTTTTATATACCGTCAAATATATATTTTTGTTTTCCATTTTTCCTTTTCGATTGAAATACTAAAGTAAAAAAATATAAAAGAATCGGAGACCTCTAGAAATATTAGCCACGTGCCAATAAATTTAATTCAGTTAAATGTTGTTGTTATAATTATTTTTATTAATGATTACGTGTAGACAGCTAAGGTTACGAGCCAAGGGTTTTATTCTTGATTCTTGCACATTCTCTGGCAGATGTCTTCTTTTGTGGAAAAGACGCGATAGTATTGAATGCAGCGACCTTGAAGATCTTAGCACTTAGCAATTAGTTTAATGTTTTAAAATGTGGACACAGATTTTAAACGTAACATTTTTATGAATCATAAAACAATAGCAAATCATGAAATAAATAACAATTTAATATTACTGAAAGTCTTGACTGTATGTCGTTGAGTATAAGAGGAATCGATAAAGACAAAATCTCGCAAAATAGTGATTTTTTTCCTTTGTTTTGTTTTCTTGTTGCAAGCATTGGGTCTAAGGAAGGATAGATAAAATATCCACTTGTTTTATTGTACGATGAGTTAAATGAATTAAACTATGCACATTCATAATAATTGATTTTTAATACTCCGCGTTGAATTTTAATTTTTTAATATCACACATACGAGGTTCTTACTTTGCTAATTATTTTTAAACCACTTATGGGGAGCTTTTATTTATTATTTTATTATTTATTAAATAATGTGCATTAATAAATTCTTTCATAAATAATAATTTAAATGAATATTTATACATTAATTTCACAAATTTTAAAATAGCGTTGTTACCTTTCATTATTAATTAATTTAATAATTTTATTAATTTAACGAATGCTTATTTGATACATTTATTAAATAAACATTTAATATTTATTTATCAGTCCTTTCCGCTATTTTATAATAAATAAAAAGAATTAGTCGATATAATGTTAAAAATCCTTGAAGCAGATTTCGAACAATAGGTATTGTGACAATCTTTTATTATTCACATACCGAACAGCGAACGTGTTAAAATATAATATTTTTTTTTTATATCTTAGATTACAACACTTCGACGAATAAGTTCAAGAGGTAAAGCACCTGTTGCAAGTCCCAAGAAAACACTTAAACCTTGGTTACAAATCTTCACAACGATGATGAGTGTGAACTTCCAGTTTACATTTCTCAACGTTATAGTGAACAATACGGTTAGTAACGGTGGATTTAGTTATATGTTGACAATTATTAGCTGTGCTGTATGCAGTGTCGTCCAAATCCGATGGACCAGGTTCTCCCGTCAAACAGCTACGGACATCTTTCCTGTAAACAATCTCTTTAAACTCCTTCCGAAGGTGAACGTTGAAATATCCATAGAATATAGGATTAAGTGCACTGTTGACTAGAGCTAAGGTTTGAACTCCGATCATAATATTTTTAGATACTTTAATCGAATAATTGCTGTAGATTCGGATGTTATTCACTATAAAATATGGCGTCCAGCAAATAATAAAGCTAGCAATAATGCAGATAGTTAGTTTTAATGTCTTAATTTTAGCTCTTGGAATAGTTGATGAAGCATTTACACATCTCCTCAAATAGATGTCACTAGTGTTGTTGGAGAATGTTTGGTGTTCTCTTCCAGCTGCCCATACTACTCTCAACACGTTGATGTAACAGTAACTGATGCAAATTGCCGGTATGACAAGAATGTATGTTGTCAACCAAGTGAAATACAATTTTCTCTGCCACATTGCTGTGTATCCTTTACTGACGCATTCATAGCGCACTTGTCCGCTAGAAAATCGTCCATTTTCTACCTGGAATTAAAAGAAATTATATAATCTTATTAAATGTTGTTTTATCTTATTAATAATCGACGTAACTTTCTAAAAATTTACATTGTCTAGGAATTAAAATTTCTTTAATTCAAGTACAAGTTTCTTTTGAAACATATACACTAAGTAGACAATGACTTATAATTCTTCATATAACTGTACATAACTACAATATAATTTTAACCACTACCGATAGTGAACTGATTTGACAGCGTATGTTGAAAACCAAAGGTTTTCCAATGAATATTTTCAAATAACGAGAAAGCGACCTTTAACGAAAGGACATTCAAACTTTATAAGTTTCAAAATTAATCGTAATTGTTTTGGACAACAAAAAGCCAGAAATTTGGTTTTTTCTTCACCAAGAACAGGCATGAAAACACACGGACATCCCTTAAGGGATGCAGCAGAGAAGTAAAAAACCAGCTGCATTAAAATTCGTCGTGAACCCCTCATTAGCTATTTTACTAGGGGACTCTACCCTAAAGAGATGGATGAGACAAAGCAATCAAAAGGAGCAAGCGAATCACAATAATTCTCTTTACCTAGAAATTCACAAATTCAAAGAAAACCACAGCTACGATAAAGGCCACGGCTTGATATATTTTGCCTTCGTACACTACCTCTTTCTGTCTTTTGATATTTCTTACAGAATCTCAGGTCCTCGACCTCACACAAACATTTGAATATTTAATTACAGTAACTGATCAGGTCCAACAGAACGAGAAAGAATATAATAGCTCTTCGTTCTATCTTAAATGTGGTTGATATAGATATTACATCTGGCATGGTTTATTCGTTCAATCAGTTTAGTTTTTCTTCTTATATCTGATGGGAAACCCCGTTATCAATGCTATCGCTAGACTTGATATAAGACAGAATAAGAGGTTATGTTAAGAAAATACAATATTTGTATCTATCTGATGCATTTTAATCGTTAGTAGTTAACAGTGCATCCAGATAACCATTAAATAGCATTAAATAAATAAATAAAAATATATGATTGTAGTTTAAATGTCTTTCCAGACATGTATGCTACAACCTTGTAAGAAACGTTTATTCCTGACCTGAATTTTTCAAGTATTTCAAAGTGCTACTCTTTAATGTTTTATGCATGACTATTAAACAGAATATTTTAATGCGTTCTTGTTATTTTAAGAACTGCAATAAGAATTAAAATAGATTTTTGTCTTTTCTATATAATTTAACTTGGATAGATTCTGCACGTATTGCCACAGTTCGAATTCTAGAGTAACTTAATACTGTGGAGAATTTCTTCAGACAGAAGAACTTCCTAAGTTCTTCCTAACAACCGAATCGATTGGTAGAATTCTTAAAAGTGATTTTATCAAGCAGCGATCTTGGTGAAGCGTGTTCCATGGTTCGCTTATCTCGCAATTGTTACTTGGAATAGAAACTGGTAGCTAGAATGCTTAAAATAAATACTTCTAGCTTCTATTATAATAAACTTCTGCTGGCTGCTTACTGTATACTCTCAACAAATAGTGCTGATCAATAACAACTAAATATTCAGTATAAAATATTTGTAGCCAGAGATGATGTAATACTAACTCCAAAATCATAAAGAATTAAGAAATCTAACGTAGTTATAACTTCTTTCAGTTTTTATGAAAATCATTATTTCATATTTTACTCTGGAAAGTTACTTATACAAATATAACTTACTATTTGGATCTATTTGCATACTGATAATGCTCACTAACTCGTGCATTGTTGATTGTATAATTTCCTGCAACAGCTGAAATTATAATTGGCAATTTATTTAAAAGCAGGGATAGATTACGAATTTGAATATTTATCAAATATTTATCAAAATCTAATAATAATAATCAAGCATTTCAATTTAAATTGCAGAGCTTATCAATAGATAATGGCCTTCTTTTTCAGGAGATAGTAGTAGTAAACTTAGCGCGTAATTAACGTAATTAAGACTCTTGGTCAATTTATAAGTATTTAAATTTTCTACTAATACATAATCTGTAATATAACTTACAGTATCATATTACACAAGTGAGTTAGCAAAATTTAATTTAAAATCGGAACAGTAATCTAAAGTAAATCACGTTGATATTATCCTTGCATCTAAAGTAAAAATGTAACAGAATACTAAGCAACGATTTCGTTAACAGCAGTTTGTAAAAACATAGAATTACTTATTGGATTATTCATGAGGGATAAACAGGGATCGTCCAAACAGATGTTTATTTCTATGCTTCTTTATAATGTAATGGCTCACAATTCATGAAAATTTATTTAAGAGCACGGATGCATTGCCATTTCGACAACAAATATTGATTCTTAAAAAATAACTTCCGCCTCAATAAATCTAGCGCTTATTTTATTAGCTTTACTAAAGGATTAATTCGAAATCTGCACACATATTTATAAACTTGAATTACGTTCGACGTCAGCAAGGGAATTAATTTCATGGCATTGTGTTAAGAGGATCTGACAGCTAATTTATTTCATAGTCATTTTCATAAGCTTCCTGATTTAATTTTTTGGACGCAGACGTCATTAAATGCCTGCTGTATGATCGAAAACATTTTTTATGGTTTTCGTCTGAAACTGAATGGTGTATTGAAGGGTTCACAAGTTGACTAATGTTGGAATGCCAAATAACTGCCAACCAAATTCTGAACAAATGACGAAGAATGTCAGATTTTTATGTTTAAGAAATTGGGCATAAATTCTTTAAGCGCAAAAATTAATTATTTGAATATCAGTGATAAAAAACAAAAACGAATGCAATGAATGCTGAAAGATAACCTGATGATATTCAATGATTTTGCATGTAAAATCCATCAATTTTTTTCTCAGTATTAAGTGATATTGTGGAATTCTGTAAATTGATAGATCTGGCAGCCTTTACGTTTCAAGATTTCAAGGGGGAAACTCTGGTTCGATCTAATAATTGTTCTTAAAACCATCCACCAAAAGTATATTCTGCTAATATATTTTTTTTAATTCTAAAATCATAGCATATAAGACTAAAACTTTTCTAAATGAGATTGCTTCTAATTTAGAATGGTTTTACGATTCTGACTGTGAGGAGAATCATTTTATCAAAAAGTAACCTAATAAAGCGCGAACACAGTTTTCAACCACGAATGACTCTCAGCACGTTTTAGTAACAAAACACTTAATGATCAAAGGGAACATAGTTTGTAAGAAGCAGCCGAGAAGGAAAAAGAGAAAAAAAAAAGAAAAATAAATGAAAAATGCAGTCAGACAACATCTATTGAGGCTCCAGAAAGATGGTGATTTTTTTCCTATATTCAGTAACTGATAAATCAGCTCAGGGAGGAGAAAAGTTTCGCAATGGTGGAAGAACCAAGAGATATAAAAATGTTCCCTTTTGATAACGCAGTGATTATCGCAACTACTCAGCATGCAGGATCAAGACAGTTGTTAATAAACCACTGTTAAATAATTACACGCTGAAGGGCAAAATTTACTCTAGTTCTGGAAGTAAGTGGATAAAATTTTAAGAACGTTATGATGTGATTTGATTTGTCGTAGATGCTATATTTAATTCAATCCAATAGAGTAAATGTCATCTTCCAAGTAACATAACATTACCAGCGTTAAGGCAATATATATTAATATATAATCTGGTTCTGGATTTTGTGTGGAAGGTTACTTGAGATCTCTTGTATAGAGTAACACCTAAATATATGGGAACAAAATTCATTACAGCAATATGACATCACTTGTTTTGCTGCTGAGGATATGAAATTTGTTTTACGTTTATTAACATTTGTCTTAAGAGTTTCACTGGTCTGATAGTTGTTTCGAACTTTTTCTTCTCATCTTCAGAGACTAGACATGAATTCTCTACCGATGCTATGTCAGAAAAATTACATGCATTTCTAAATCACTCGATCAGTGTGTAAATTAAAATAATTTGAAGGAAAGAGAATAAAAACATTCCTATACAGAGACCACGTTTTTAAGCAGTTCTATACAATTTCATGCTGAAGTTCTCAAATTTTGTAAGGTTTAATCAAAATCAAGAAGTACTAAAATCTTAAAATTATTTACCTATGTTATATTCTTTTCTTTCCTTTTGACCTGTTGTCTTCATGTACCCATTTGTTAGAGAATTAAACTATTTAGTTACAATTTTATTGGTGTTTCTTTCACATCTCATATCATACTGTTTTTCATCGAATTGCATAAAAATTCATCACAACATTAATTCTCACAACCCAGATAAAATTTCTCTGTTCATGTTTTATAAGGTAAAACTAAGTCAAGAATATTTCTCCAATATCGTAGAACTTCAGCTTTTATCCCTTTAAAAAGCAATGTTACTTTTTATTCTGTTTTGTTACCACTTTTGTGAAGCATACATTAACAATAAAATAACTACAATAATATCAATTAAATTAATAATTCATTCAATAAATAAATATTCACATAGTATTAATTTAAATCTAGAAATTTATAACAAGAATCTCAAACCACGAAAATATTCTAATAATAAAGAAGACATTCTACCTGAACAAATATAAGTAGTTGTGGAATGGCAAATATAAAGGCCAATATCCAGGAACCTGCTATCATTCTCTTGGCTTGTTTCGCTCCACCTGTGGATCTCAATGGACGGCATATAGCCAGATAGCGATCGAAGCTCATAGACGTTAAGATGAATGTTGTGCTAGCAAGCGTGACAATCTGCGCATATAAGGTGATCTTACAAGCTGTCGATCCTAGTTTCCATTCGCCAAATACCTGTTCGACAAGATAATGCATAGTGTTGATCTGTGCTTATTGAATAAATGATAATAACAATAGTTCAATGAATGAATTCAGGACAAAAGTTGAAATTTAAAACGTATATAAGTTAAGATTTAGACTATTCTATCCTTTGATAAGAAAGTGTTTAAAACTTTTATATTATCCACTTATCTCGGTAGGACAATCGTCAAATGCCTCCTTGTTTTTCATTTGATGTAATTTATTCTTGTTCTGAATCAAAGAGCGAATGAAAAATTACATGGCTATTGTGTCCCTATTGATATCACTGTGCATATTTCGGGCTTTTTTAAACTTCTAGAAAGGCCCACTTATGGGTCACATAACGAAAAACAGTTCAAGCATCAGATGAACATTAGTTGTAACTGAACACGAAATAAGTACTTAAAATAAGTTTAATTAAATGGATTAATGGTTCGTTCTCCCTCATAGTAGTATTTCCCAAATAACTGAGATGAGTACTATTTTTTTTTCTTGGTAGGAAACTAATATAAATAAGTGTGAAAGCTCTTATTTCCTGAAGAAAGAAACCAATCTATTTTAACGAAATTTCATTAAGATAATTTAGAGTAATTAATCCTTCTACGTCTGAAAACAATTTCTGACAACTTTTTTTTTTTTGGTAAACTACTCCATTCTCTATTGAGAGAAACCTTAATTACATAACATGTACATCGATAAATCTGTGAGAAAACAACTAACTTGTAGATAATACTCTTTCTAGTTAATTATTGTAATATCCTGAAAGGGATGATTTTTTTTTAGTTTTAAAATGCATGGAAGAATTACATGAAGCGCAACACACACACCATTAATATTAAACTTACGAAACCACACTTATTTCTTAGACTTTGCTTAGATTTTTAATTTCTTTTATTAATAAATAAGTGTGTATATATAAATAAGTTAGTATTTCGTACATATTGTGACAATTACGAAATAGTATTTCATATATAATTTTACAGTGGAAAATCTGTTCAGTTTTGTTTGAATTAGTTTGGTTTCGGACCACACAAATATAAGGAAAATAAAGAAAACGTGGTTGCCATTTGAATTTACACAAGAATTTTCATACTTAAATAATAGCAATGAACAGATTTTATAATTTTGGAATCAAGTTTGTCACTTTCCTCTTGAGCAACCACGGCGTGGTCTCATTTAAAGCGAAAATTAAATGTTTAATTATGTAATTAAATCAATATGAAATATGCCTAAGAAATTAATGTAGTAATAAGGTTTTACTCTTTCATGTAGGGGAAAAATTCCAGGATATCTTTCCTTATTTCTTTGTATGACACAGAAATAAATTTGAATGACTGACTTAAGAAATTTCAAAAACACGATGAGTCTACCCAAACGTTCTTTGCTAGGAGTTGTTATCGATCGCACCTGCAAACTGTAGATAGCAGCATAAAAGAAAAGTACGCCACTCATCACGATTGCAACCGAAAAAATAAATAAAATAAAATAAGATTATACCGTTTTCATGGTTGGATTACAGAGAGAGAGAGAGAGAGAGAGAGAGAGAGAGAGAGAGAGAGAGAGAGAGAGAAACTGAATATATTCACAAAATTTATGCTATTTTATTAAAGGGTTTGATACTATGTTTAGATGCTTCAGAGCAAACCTATTTGCGTCAGCAACAAGTAAAAGGTATATCGATCAAGTTTGGCAATAAGGCTTCTTCAACCTGTGCTTTTGCGAGTACTTTTTCTAGATGTATGATGATTACACTTAACCATCAGTGAAGGCTTCTTTTATTGTACTTATTAATTACACTAAATATATTTTAGAGAGACACAAGCTTCTTGTTTTTATTTTCTTTGATGTGTATGTCCACGTCCTCATTTTCCTATTCTCCTTTTATATGATGGTTTCTATTATCTTATCATGTTTACTACTCTGTAGATTCCGATCCTATCATGTATTTTAATCTCAAGGGAACTGAATTATTTGACTGCTACAAAACGTATGTTCATTATCGTGTATTCTTTCGCATAAAATTTCTGTTTATAGATTCATATACTATTCATGTATTCTAATCTTATAGAATTGAATTACTTTTAACTGATAGAAGTAGCACATTATCTTATAGTCATTCAAATTAATTTTTTTTCCGTTTCTTATGACTTCCTTTCTCTGATGAATGCACAAAAATTATATAAATTGAATAGAATTTTCTGAAGTTTGAGTTCATCCCGGTCTTTATAAATATAAACATTAATAAGCTAGGCTTAAATGAAGCCTATATAATCAATATTAATAAATAGTTATATTCATCTATATACAGGGTGGTTTAAAATTCCACGTACAAACTTTGAGAGGAAGTAGAGAACATCAAAATGAACCATATTCACATAGGAAAGCATGACTGGAAACGCCACCGGAAGGTACTAATAGGGACACAAAGATACAGAAATAACACAAGGCAGTAAGTAGTGTAAAAAACTTTATTAGGCGTAACTGAACAGTTCAATAGTAGTTGGATACATAATATGGTAAACGAAATGCATGTCTGCCATCTCAGCGTTAAAAACGACGCATGTTCTTCTTACCACTCGAAAGCTTGAATGAGGAAGCTCCAATTACTCACCTGGAGCGCTGGCAAACATCGCCACTTATCACTTTCTGGTGGCGTTTCCGGTCATGCTTTCCTATGTGAATATGGTTGATTTTGATGTTCTTTACCTCCCCTCAAAGGTACGTGGAATTTTGAACCACCCTGTATATATATATATATATATATATATATATAGAAAGTATTTTACCTTGGGTATAATAAATGTTAAAGATACCAAGCTATTTTAAACCTGGTTTTACTCCATTTCCCAAGTAAGCAAACAGACAAATAAGTCAAGTTTGCGTCTGCAAGTGTTGCAAGTCTAGCTGACCCTGCACGTAGTGCAACACCAAAGTAACTCATGGTAAAAGTAGAATAAGCTCTGATCACTAATCTTAATATTTATTTACCCTTAATGCAAAGCACATCTCCTGGAGGAGATGTATGATGCTTTGTATTAAAGGCAAGGGGGCCACTACCCAGACCGGTTTCGACCTTTATTGAGGTCTCATCAGTGGGAGACAGGCTAGAAATACCAAGATTTTAGTAATATAGAGCTTATAAGTATTTTACCAGAACAAGTTACCATAAGGTGTTTTAACCTTATTAAATAAAAATCTCAGGAGGAGATATAAATGTAGAAAGTATTTTACAAGTAAGCAAACAGTCTAGCTGACCCTGCACCTAGTGCAGGGTCAACTAGACTTGCAACACTTGCAGGCGCAAACTTGACTTGTTTTTCTGTTTGCTTACTTGGGAAATGGAGTAAAACCAGGTTTAAAATAGCTTGGTATCTTTAACATATATATATATATATATATATATATATATATATATATATATATATACGTCCCATGTATTATACTATCTTATTCTTACAAATTTCTTTTCTCGATTGCATATTCTAGTTGTGTCGTTCAATATTTCATGCATAGTCATTTTACTATTATTATTATTATTATTTTTATTACTATTATTCTGAACTATAACCATTCACAGTTTGATCCTAATTAACATGGCACTAAAGGGATCCGGGATAGCTAGGTATAAAGATGTGGCGCAGCCTTTGTTTTTATCAACATTTTGTCTGAACGCCATACAACAATAGACAGAAGTGGGGAGCAGGAAAACAATATTAAATGCTATCCTCTCTTGCTGCTTGTATGTAAAGATATTTTCTTGCCCAATTTAATAATCTGATTATATCACAGATTGGTATTCATAAATTTCCGGCACATTCAATTTATAGGAAAAATAATTATAACAACGTTTCTGATGTAATTAAAATACTCGTAGATAAGTTGCTTTCTCTATGACAAGACCTTACAAAAGAACCAATATTGTCTTAAAACTGATCTTGTTTAATAATAAGAGCTCAGACAGCAATAATTATAACTCAGACAGTTATAAGAGAAACTAGCAGACAAAAGGGCGAGAGAGAGAGAGAGAGAGAGAGAGCTTCTGGTACGAAGAGTTTATACCTTCGCTTTCATTTAAACATGTAACAAAAATACCATTTCAGAAAGAATTTCAGCTGAACAAATAATACGAAGTTTTGGTTATATTCATTTTGTCATCGTGCGCAAGTGAAAAAGTAATGTTGCCATTTTTAGAAATATCTCTACTGATAAATGAATACAGACAGAGTAGGTAACTTTGTTATATAATGGCCTATATCTGTATTAGCTAATATGTTACAAAAGTCATATGTTTTTTTCGTTTAGTAGCTATTTAGTTTTAAGAGAGATATGAGTTTGAATGCACGTGAGTTAGCTGGTCTCAGAACCCCTTTGGAGATGTAAAACCCCTTCGGAGATGAAGGGGTTTTACACCAGAAACTGGGATTTGTCATTTTTCAAAGCAGGCAAACAGGCCTCGTGAACACACACATATTTACACACATGAAATACCCAATCGTTGGGCAACTGAATTATTCAACAGTTTCGGTTTTCACGTCAATAGAAACCTAAGGTAAGTCTTGTCACTCCCAACTATACACATAGAAAAACCATTCAGGATTTTTTTCCCTATTAGTCGCTTATTCGGGATCTAAGAAGTTTTGTGTTCAGTTTTTTTTTTTTTTAGTAGAGGACAAAATATAATCTATCAGATAACTCCGATAATTACTACTAACGAATGTAATACTGAGGTTTCTCTCCCGATTACATAAGAATTCCTTTCCAAATGCTGTTAGTAAAAACAAAAAAATGAAACAGTTCAGGCACCGCAAGATGCTCTTCATAAATGCAACGTTCCTAGACAATGAATCTCGCTTTAGCAAGCTTAAGTATTATGAGCTGATAGAGCAACATGAACAAGAGTTGATACTGTTGTGGTTTATTGATTTTCATCTTACTGTAATGAGGTATTGCAAGCACCAAATTTTCCTTACTAATAATTATACCCCAACGAAACTAGTTGTTCAAGCATTATGACATAGTAGAAACCTCTTACCTGGAGAAAGTTTAGAAGTAATTTTTAGAATCAAAGAATTTCTGTTTCTAATATTTCTGAGCATAGAGAAAATCAATTGTTTTTATTCTAAATGAATAAGAGAATTTCATTTAATTTTCTTTTTTTAACTCTCACCAGAGAAAATAATGAAGAATAGAGGATTCAACCAAATGGGAAACATGAGGTTTTGTGACATTTTCAAAATATCGAATGACTTTAATGATCCAAAATTACCAGTATGAATTACAGAACGAAATAAAATACATTTGTCGTTTATCTTGCTTTAAAATTTATACAGAGCACTGAAAGAAATTACAGAAATCAATAAATGCTTTTAAAATTGCTCTTATCGACTAAAAATGATTGGGAATGAAATTAACACAATTAAAAATATTTCAGGAGTTTACTCCCATATTGTTAGCTTGCATCGTATATATGAAGGATTAGAATGCATTTTTTTCACATTCAAATAGAATATGCTCAGTATCATTTATTTGTTTTAAAACTTTTTTTTGTGAAAATCCGACTCACTAAATCTCGGGAGCTTATAATGACAAACGAACAAATAATCCTTGAAATATTGATGGTTTATCCGTGCCTCAGGCATTTAATAAAAAAGGTTACACTCGAAATCAATTACTGCGTACAAGAACAAATGATTTTCTCATACGGATTGTAACGGAACTTCCATTACAAATGCATTTTGAGAATTCCTTTTAGTGGTACGTGTCCCCAAGAACTTTACCCTAGAAATGATATCTTGTATGTGAATTAATATCTTCAACAGTATTCGGATTCTCTAAAAGATTCAATTAGTTAAAGGTTTAATAATTAAACGATTTTAATTAAAGAGTCATTAGTTTTAAAGCCATTTTTGAATTACTTAAAAAATAAATTAATGAATAAATAAACTTTGTCTCTCATTTAATTATAGGAAAATGTAACTGATACAATTCATTATTACATTAGCATCATCAATTTATTTCATTAATTTTTTTCTGTTTATAAACATTTTCACTGTATTTAAAACTTTCAATAAAAAGCTTTAGAAATTTCATAATTGAACGTTAATTTATTTACTTCACCATTTTTGTGTGTAAACGTAGTTAGCAACTCTCAAGTGAGTATAATTATCTAACTCTTCTCTTTTCCGATAAATTGTGCTGACAGAAGCCGCTTTTTTTTATCTAACCGGAAAGAAAGTGGAGACTTTCGATGAAACAGTCACAAATGCCACGATCTATGAATCCTGAATTATTAAATTATACTGCTCAAGATTTTCTTCACTGCAGGTTTATCTAATGGCAAATCAATTTTTAGTTTCGTTCCTCCTGGCTCTAATGCAGTCTGCTTCCTTTTCTAACGTCATCTTCTCATTCTATCTTACCATTTCCATTTTCACACACACGTGCGCGGGCATATGTTAAACGAACTTTATTCTGTTTCTTATTCCTCTTTGTGCTTAACTTCAGAATGACAATGAAAATGAAATAAACCTTATTAAACAAACGATTGATGCTGTTGTGCTCTAGAATGTAATGCAGTTAATACCAAGAATCAAGGTGTGCTGTGTTATAAAAATAAGTGAAACTAGATTCAATCAAATTGAAAAAGATTGGCATGATATCATGAAGCAGATTTAGAAAGAGAAATAATTTTTAATAATAGGAGAAAATATTAATGTTAAGCTGTATATCGGGATGCAGGATAGATAAAATATATTTTTTATCATCGGTATGCTGCTGAATTGATTTTCTTGTTTAAAGATAACATTAAATGGGTTCAAGATATAAAATTCCAGTTGATCTCCCTTTTTCCGACTGTACTAATACAGTAGGTAGAGATGCTGAGGCATTTGCTATACACAGATCTCCAACAAGCTGTTCACATATCGACCAGAATATCCGATAATCCTAACAATTCTCCAAACTTATCTCTTCATTACCAGTAATCCTTCAAGTAGACTGTGGATGTTATTTGTACAGTTGGCAATTCAGATCCCTCCATAGTACTGATTACTTCTCTCATATGGCAACAGACATAGGTATTTCATCCTTGTAACTGTCTCAAGTTTGATGAGCTTTGTGATTTCTGTAATTCGTTTTCTTATCACTGATTCCAGGCTTTTAAACAAACTCTGGTTCATAACGAATTATAGAAACGATTCTTATAAGTGTAGAAGTATTCATCCTGTTTCCTGTTTAAATTCGTATCCCTTATCTAGACCTTTGGTTCTAGATAACAGATGAGAAGAAACGAACTGCAAAATTCAACGAAAGAAGATTGAGTTGAATTCTCCAGTTTCATTTCCTTTTCTGTCTGTAACAAAGCAAGCTCAAAATGATTGCGTACATATTATCAGTTCATCCTTTGCTAATAACAGGCGTGTATAGTAATTCAGAAACCCGTTAATTTCGTGTTATGAGTGCGCGCATTGATACAGTCGTAGGCATTCCTGAAGCACAAAGTTACAGAGTTAAATTCATAATTTTCCTTTAAGCTTTACATTTAGTGTAAACGCGAGACAGTTTTTACATTCAGTTGAACACAGTAGCTGAATAGCTACCTACTCTGAACTCGACATGAATCATTCTTCTCTGCAGTTTCGTTTTAGAATGTTCTTAATAGCGTCTGTTTTTCAGGGAATTTTTATTCTTTTGCATTCTTTGTCTACTTTCACCCTATTCTCGGATATATCACTTAGATTATTTTTTTCCATTCTCTTCTGTCTTTTTTATACGCTCAAACCTTTAGCGTATAAAACCTCCAGAACCAATTTGTATAAGTAGGAATTTCCTACGTATAAGAATAATTATGAACATTTACAGCTAACCGGCCAGTAAAGACACTATTATATTTCTTTAAATTTCCTTAATGCCTCTGAAAATAGAGTTATTTACTGTAAGTTACCGTAAATGGTCTATAAGTTTTTAAGTTGAACTTTATTTCGGAAGCAATTTCATCTTTAAAAATAAATCAATCTAAACTCCGTTAGTAGTATTTCTAGAACTATTATTCGACTGTTTCGATTATCGAAAGAATGGTGTAAATTAGCCTGACATTAGCTGAAAAGTGTTTCAGCAGACAATTGCTCACAATTATGGCAATTTTGCTAGAAATAAATATCAAAGCGATTTCAATTCACAGAACAATGTATGTCCCATTAAAGGCATCCAATTCTGTGAAACTAAACTTCTATTTCATAACAATCACAGTAATTTAATGTAAGTATCCTTGCAGTAACTTATCGCAATCATCTAAAACTCAAACTACTCTGAAGTGTATGAATGAAACGCACGTACTTACCACAAATAGTAGTTCCGAGGTCATAGTTAGACAGCATACGGCCAAATCTCCAATCGCTAAATTTAATATGAATATATTAACTCTTGATGATCTTTTTCTGTAGCGAGACCTGGAGAGAACAAGCACAATGATTGTATTTCCCACTAGTGTTACGATAAAAATTATCGACAAAGTTACCACCTGTTGTATTAACGCTCCTGTCCATTGCACTCCGGTTACTACTTCGACTCCGTCGGTTGTGTTAAAGGTTAAATTAACATCGGAAAGTTCTGAAAAGTCAGCTATTTCTTTTAGAGTAATATGCGATTCTGACATGGCTTGTTTAATGCTCTGTTTCAATTAGGATTTTTATTGATGACACATTCAAACCTTGATGGTATCCTGGCGAAGCGTTGGACTATTAGTCGTATACTTATTGGAAAGTCATCCATTTTATGATTGATGTCTGTTCTCTAAACGTAAAGCAAGTTCAAATAACTTCCTGTAAAATTTGTTTTTTATTCATCTGTAAATATGGAATGCCTCTATTTGGTGTTAACACTGTCTTTCTTCCAAAATGTTGGTGCCTAGTAAGAAAGAAAACTTTTATTGAAGCACGGTTATAACATTAATGACAAAGAGTAAATCATCCTTACTATCTATAATAATGGAAAATTAAAAACAATAATAGGATGCCTCAAAAATTGGTTAAGATATTTTAATATAATATCGACAAGAAAGAACCAAATTGAAAAGCCTAACTGCACAACACGTATATTTCATTTTTTCCCTCTTTTCTTTTTATATATTATATTATTTATATATTATGTATAATGATCATGAAGTCTTAACTTCAGTGCTTCTCTTACTGATGTCTAGATCTTCCACATATTTTCAAGTCTAGTAACGAACTAATTTTATTTGTTATAACTATTTTCTTCCCTATTTTATTACGCTATCTAGTATGTCCTTGTTGAATCAAAATAAACAGACTCTTTCTGTATATTTTATAAGTCTATAAACTAATTTATAAATCGATTGATTTAATGAGGTGTCCATCTCAGTGTTTTCTATTAACTAAATTCAATTAATTTACTGCTATGCAACCCAATTCGTAACTACTAACTTACTGTTCGCTTTTCTTTCCTACCCAAGCGAATAATATTTGTAAACAACTGGCTAAACGTTTCAACTTTGGTGGTATTTCAACAAGGTGATATTTTTTTTTGCTATCTATTATTTCAGACAGACATTTATCCTCACAAGAAAAATACAAGAATACACCAGACATAAGAAACGCCTCGTTGACTTTGTTATTGGCAAACAAGAGTGAAGATGAAAAGTAAAATTGAGTATCGTATTAACAATAAAACTCGGTAAGAAAGTTTAAAAAAATAAATAAAATTGAGTAACTTTCCAATTGAACTGTAGATTCAAGTATACAAATATCAACTGAGAAAATCTGAAGCGTTTTAAAAACAGTAATCAAACTTTCTTGCAGACGCACTAACAGACTTTTGAAGAAGGCATCGACTGATTCAGCCAGAGAATCATATGTGAAGTTGTCTGCGAGGATAGAAAAGTCAGAATTTAGTGGACTCAAGAAGAAGAAAACGTGCTCTGAGAATACGGCGAAAAATGTCAAAAAACGAACTTATCTGTCAAATCAACTAAACGAAAATCATGGAAAGACTTTTTTTTAAATGGCATGAACATCAGCAATAAAAATGCAAAGAATATAAAAATAGGAAATCCTTATCCATAGAGCTTATTTACAATCAGCTCTATGGATAAGGATTAAAACATTTCAACTGTTTAGAGACTCAGTTTTAGGGAAGATAGCAAATTAAGTATAATACGATAAAGTATACAAATCTGGTATCGTGGGAAGTCAAATGAATTAAATTTCTACTGAATAAACGAAAATTCATTTATAATAAATTTATTTTATATACTATCAAACCAGTTTTTTTTAAAATTTACCAATCTTAAGAACTGGGTTAGAAATAGTTCCTCAAAGACCACAAATAAAAGACTAGAGATATAAGAATTATATAAGAAAATTTAAGGCTTGAACAGATAGCATCAATTACAGAAATGTATTAAAATTGAAGCCTTTAGGTAAGATTCGAGATATTTAGCATTCGAAAATGTGTGAACAGAGCTGATGGTTTGGTCACTTAAACAGAAAATAAAGAGAATAGAAAAGGAAATGTTAGAAAATGGTGTTTGATGCAAGGTTGACAGTAAAACGACCCAGAGGAAGTCCAAAACTTAGGTGGACTGATGCAGTTAGATTGCCGAAATATAGGATCTGATAGTATTGGAGTCGTGACAGATAACAGGTTAATTTAGAAGAAAATTATCAATAGGAAGTTACTAATAATGTAAATTTTTCATCTGATATCACAGTATCCATTTACACGAGGGTACATATAAGATGTTTGATGACGAATTTATTTCCAATAAGAAAAACAATAACGTCATCCAATTAGCCGTTTCTGAATTTATCCGAAAGGATTGGATAAAGCATGCTACCTGAAGAGGTGTCTAAAAAGAAAGAAAACTAACAAGTAATTCTATCTAATTTTATTCTTATTAACTGCTAAATGAATTTTCATGATACCTTCAACAAGGTAAAAAAAAACAGCTACACTCCAAATTTTATTTAAATTAGTTGGACCACATGAGTTGTAGAGATATCTAAGGCGAAGGAAGAAAAAAACTTTGAAAATACTCTAGCTTTCTTTTAAAATTGAACTTAACACTTCAAATTTGAAGAGGCTACATCTTGGTGAATACCTTTGACGAAGGTGAATACCTTTGATGAAGCCTACTGTATCAGATATATTCAATATATATCTGATACAGTAGGTTGAATTTGGTCCCTAATAATTCTTGTAATAAGAGTAAATACAGACTCGCTACGGAGCTTGTCTTAAGAGCCAATGTTACTTCTGAAAGTGCAATCCTTCCACATACACTAAGTCATAGATGGCGAACCTATGGCACGCGTGCCAGAGGTGGCACGTCCGAGAATTTTTGCTAGCACGTCAACGATTTACAGGTGATATCCTTTTATATGGGGGGTGCTTAAGGGTCAAAGCTATATAACTGACAGGAGACCTCCACATAGCCTTCAGGGGAATGCGTAGAACCGACCTGGCCTTCTGACCTATTGTCCAATCCTCACCTTCTCGTGGGGCACCCTGTTCGGTATCTACCTAGATACTGAACGGACGAGGATAGACTGGCAATTTGGGATTTATCCGAACAAATAATATTCTTATTGGTTTAAACCAAAATTTCAAATGATGGTACAAAATGACAAAATTTCATGCCGTCTGGGGAGTCGCCCGGTTATATAAGGCCCCCGTTGTTTTTGCCAGGGAATCAGGGCAAACAGCGAAAAGTCAGCTACTGGACCAAATCCTAAAACTTACCACAACTCAACATCATCACCAGAGTTCAAGAACGGTACTATCAACATAAGAAGCCTGAATGGCAAAGAAATGGAGCTAGCTGAGGAATTGGATAAGTACCAGATCGACATAATAGGGGTGACTGAAACAAAAAAAAGACAAAAACTGGCAATAAATACAAAATTTTCAACACTAAATACGAGGCTAATCTTCTTGATTGGCAGGCAGTCTCAAGTAGAATGATGTGGACAAATATGAAAATGAGGAATTGGACAATGAGACTTATTTGTGCCTATGGTCCTACAGAAGGCTCTACTAAGGTAGAAGTGGAGGAATTTTTTGAGGCTCTCGAGAAAGCTACTAACGCAATGAAAAAGGAAAAGTTGGTCCTTGTTGGGGATCTAAATAGCAGAGTAGGAAATAATTGTCAAGCATACCAAAATATTTTGAGAAAATTTGGATAAAAGAGCAAAGCTAATAATAATGGCTAATACCTGTTGGATTTCTGCTCAGGACATGGATTCGTTATTACTAACGCCATGTTCCAACATAAAAATGTGCACAAATTCACATGGAGAGAAGAGGCAAAGAATAAGAAAAGTTTCATTGACTATGTTATTGTAGATAGGGTGTTTTCTCCCTGGTAAAGGACACCAGAATGTACAGAGGATTTGAAATTGGAAGTAATCACTATTAGGTCTTGAGCAGGATACAAATCAAGATCATTTTGAAAAGAATAACATGCAAGAAAGTTTTAAAGCGAATAAAAGC
Source organism: Typopeltis vanoorti (assembly GCF_054136105.1). Lineage (NCBI taxonomy): Eukaryota > Metazoa > Arthropoda > Arachnida > Uropygi > Thelyphonidae > Typopeltis > Typopeltis vanoorti. Next base: position 61,746,443 of record NC_143573.1, on the reverse strand, counting down.
TGAGCAGCTCTCAGATGTGAACTGTAGACTAAATTACCCGAACACGATTGAAGAAAAAATGAAAGAGTTTGAGAACAGGAACCAAACCTTGGATATTCAGTGGCACGCCCTGAAGAAAACACTGATTGATTCAGTCAGAGAGGCATGTCGAGAAGTCGTAAGGATAGAAAAATCAGAACTCCCTGGTGGACACAGGAAGTTAAAGAGGCAGTGAAGGAAAAGAAGAAAGCATATCAAAAGTTCCTGGCAAATAAGTCAGCTTGTGCTCTTAGAGAATACAGATGCAAATGTAAGAAAGCTAAACACTGTGTAAAACGAGCTAAACAAGTCATGGGAGGACTTTGGTAAGAATATAGAAACTAAATATCAAGAAGGTGGCAAGATATTCTGGAGGTTGTCGAAGAAGCTTAGAAATGGAGGAAGGAGCGCTGTAAAAGGAATCAAAGACGATAAAAGTGACATGAAAAAAAGATATCCTTGAAGTATGGAGTAATTACTTTGAAAAACGTCTAAATGAAACAAGCAGTGATGACAGCACAATGGTAAAAAACACTGACCAGGCATGTACTCAGGAATACATATCCACACTTGAAGTAGAAAAAGCCATCAAAAGCCTGAAATATGGAAAGGCAGCAGGAGTAGATGATATTCGACCAGAAATGCTCACGTATGGAGATATAAACGTTTTTCAGTGGCTGCACTGCATAATTCAAAAGGCCTGGACAGAGGAACGAATTCCCGATGATTGGAGTTGAGCTCTCATAGTACCCGCACATAAAAAAGTGAAATAAAAAGTGAATGTGAGAATTACAGAGGTATTTCCCTACTGAATGTTCCCGGTAAGATACAGTATATGCAAGTATACTTGAGAAAGGGTTGAGAAGAATTGTGGAAGAGAAGCGTGGTGAAGCTGGATTCAGGCCAAATAGAGGCTGTTAGGATCAGATTTTCACTTTACGACAGATAGTTGAGAAGCTATTCAATACGCTACAGTTATGTGGTGTCAATGGGGCATTATATCAAGCAATACTTAGTCTTTATTTGAGTTGTAAGTCAGTAGTTAGAATTGAAGGAAGTACAAGAAGATGGTTTAATGTTAAATCTGGTGTCCGACAAGGATGTACATTTTCCCCTCTCTTATTTATTATCTATATGGATCACATTACAAAGGAAAGTGGTATTAAACCAGATGTCAAAATTGGAGATGCTCAGCTCTTTGCTTTATGCTGACGATGTTATCCTTCTAAGTAAATCCGCTACAAGTCTGCAAGAATCCCTGACTAAATTAAATAACTGCTGTAATAAATATGGTATGAAGGTCAGCATTAAGAAGACAAAGTCAATGAAAATAGACAGAAACATTGAAAATATCAACTGCATTGTGAATGGAGAATTTATAGAACAAGTAAAACATTTCAGCTACTTAGGCACGACTTTTAGTGAAGATAATAAGTTAAATATGGAAATAGACAACAGAATCAACAAAGCTGGTATAGTACGAAGTCAACTGAATAAATTTATATGGAATAAGAAAGAAATTAGACAAAACACTAAATTAGCTGTATACTCTTGTATACAGCTAATTTAAACACTGTTTTCAGTGTTTAAACCAATTTTAACTTATGGATCTGAGTGCTGGGTTAGAAGTAAAACACTTGCCCAAAGACTAGTGACCGCAGATATGAGAATCCTGAGAAAGATTAGGGGCAGATGGCATCAATGGCAATATCATATTAAAACGAGGATATGTATGGAAATAGACAACAGAATCAACAAAGCTGGTATAGTACGAAGTCAACTGAATAAATTTATATGGAATAAGAAAGAAATTAGACAAAACACTAAATTAGCTGTATACTCTTGTATACAGCTAATTTAAACACTGTTTTCAGTGTTTAAACCAATTTTAACTTATGGATCTGAGTGCTGGGTTAGAAGTAAAACACTTGCCCAAAGACTAGTGACCGCAGATATGAGAATCCTGAGAAAGATTAGGGGCAGATGGCATCAATGGCAATATCATATTAAAACGAGGATATTAGGAAAGAACTTGATGTTGTCAACATCCAGGAATGCGTTAGCAGAGCTAATCTCAGGTGGTATGGTAATTTAAACAGAATGGATAAGAAAGATTGGCAAAACAAGTGTTCTCTGCCAGGTTGACGGAAAAAGACCGAGAGGAAGACCAAGATATAGATGGACTGATACAGTAAAAAGTGCCTTAGAAGACAGAAATATAAGATCTGATAATGTTGGAGTCTTGACAAGTAACAGACTGATTTGGAGGAAATTTGATTTGATTTGGAGTAGATAGGAAGTTAGCAGTGACGTAAATTTTTCATGTAGTACTATTATATACTGTACACTCCTTGAGGGTGTATATCAGGAATTTGATGATGATGATGATGATCCTTTTATACGCTTATAAATTATTCAATTCTTTTTGTTGTAATTGTTACAATTCGTACAAGTTAAATTTTATTTTACATGAGAGAGCAGCTATGAAGACGTGCATATGATTGGTGCAGTATTAGCAAAAGATTGCGCTAGCTAAAGACAAAGGCAATCGACAATTGTTGTGTTGAAATGCTAATTCCCTTCAACCGAATTCCATAAAATCTGAAACTTTCATAACAATATTCACTATATATTTCTTAGTTTTAACACATCCACGTCGGGGTGTCGTTTATCGTTCCGACGGAACCTCTCAATACCGGGAGGCTAAACTCACACAAAGTTTCAACCCTTGGTTGAATTTTATTGCTGCTTGTTTCCGTTTGACTGGCAGACGAACTCACACATGCATTATATGGCATTTTTCAATTGGGTAGAATTTTATTGAAGTTAGCTTTTGTGATCTGTCATAATGACATCGAGAATTTCAAATGCAATAAAACAAACACTTATTTCATGTAATTGAAAAATTGGACAATAGTTTTTTAGTTAGATACTGTGTTTCTGGTGCAACATATGGTTTTGCTTGAATCTATACAGCATAGTTTTTGTGAGAGGGAGCATTGATTCATTAGTTAGCGCTGTTTTTATTCCAGCTTGTCTAATTGCACTATTTGTTGAGAAATATATTACATAGACTGCAAACGCCTCTGTACCTTATTCAGGAATACAATAAAAGTACTTGTGTTTCTTGCATCTGCAGTATGATGGCTGTTGGGGAAGGAGTATTGTTAACGGTGGGGAGCGAGTTACTATCGCCTAGACGTGAATATGTTCAACCATTTTTCATGTGACGTTTTAATGATGTCTGTTTTCGTAAAGTAAAATCAACTTTGCAAGTCATACGAGAGGGCATGTTATATTCGAATAAATACGGTAAGCGTTTTGCCAACAAGTTGACATCCTTCTGCTGCTTCCCCTGCTCAGCTGACTTCTATGGTGAGTTACAATGCATAAATATTTTTCTCACTGCCGTTTTTTTTTCTATATATATATATATATATATATATATAGAAAATTTCTATATATATATAACGGATACGCAAACCACTCGGCCTGGTTGGCCGAGTGGTTAGCGTATCCGCGCTCCAGCCAAAAGCCTGCGGGTTCGAATCCTGCCGTGGGCATGGATGTTTGTGATTGTCTGTGAAAATACTAGTGGTGGTGGTTGGCGGTAGATGGCGTTGGTGTAGTTGCGGTTTGTTGTATTTGGTGGATTGAGTGGTGGAGACAGAGAGTTGTCGAGTAAGCCCTCCCTCGATGAGTCTTTGAACTCCCTGAAGGTATCATGTACTTTTTCTTCATTGATTTCTAAAATATTTACACAATTACAATAAGAGAATTCAATGGTGTATCAACTTGCTATATGTCCTTATAATGGTATAATCCACTAATACCTCTTTCTCAGAGGGATTAGATGAAGCTTCTTCAGCCTTAACTAACTTATAGAAAATTAGCCTACGCAGTCAGTCTTCACAATTAGCTGTAACCGATAGCTGAGTTCAATGCTATCATTGATTATATAAGAACCTGGGAAGAGAGGGGCACAATAAACATATGCCACTATCTCTTAGTCCTAAACCCGAACAGGGGTATATATTATTTAACCAACTGTGAATTCTGATATTTTTGTAGTTCCGGGGTTAGTAACAGATTTTTTTGGAACATCAAACCCTGTTAGCAAATTTCAAAAGGCTTTTAATTCAACTGCTGTCCATTTAAAACTATCTTCTTAACAAGTTGCATATATTTGTAGCTGTTCATATTAAATTATAATACTCACTCCCTCCATTCTATAATTTCCTGTTAGTTTAATATCATCTGGTGAATAATATAGGTCATATGCACCATTTATTATCCAACTTCATATCATCAGCACAGTGGGAAATTTTATTCGATATTTGTACCTGAAGTTCAACTTTAATTAAATCCAATGATACACGGCTCCTAGCCATCTGACTCACAGAAAACTCTTTCTCTACTCGTTACTTCTTCGTCGCTCACGTTATTATCATGTCTTGCCTCTAGTAATCTATATTGGCTGAGCAAATCGTTTGTTTTAAGTTTACACTAAATTTTTAAAACGTTTGAAGGATCGTATGAAAAAGAAGCAAATTTTAGTTCCTGAGAAATAAAACTGAGGAATTCAAAAGTAAGAAATTAGAATTAAAGAACTTATAATCAATTCTGCATTGTTTATTTTCTACATTCATTTATTGAATAAATGATTTCCTACTCAGGTAGTGCAACACACTACAACTTATATGGCCATAAATACTAAACAGGAAGAACAGAAGGAATATATTATCGATTGGCAAAGTTCGTGTAATTCTAGGCGACAGTTTGAAAATGTCACCGTAGTGAAAACGTGTTGAATGACTGGCTAATAGCACATTATATTTGACTTTCATGTGTCATTTGACTGCATTTCATTCTTATCGGCTACCAGGATCTCATCGTAAACGTAATAAATTCGTCCTTAAGATAGATAGATAGATGGAAAGGTGTTCTGTTATTGACATATTAAAATACCCAAATTTTATTCAACTTAAAAAAACACTTAAGGTTATTTTTGCATTCTTATTAGCAATGCAAATTTAAACACGAACCTGTACAGTTTAATATCGCATCCTTTATTTGCATTCCCATTCTTTTGTTTATCTTTGCATTAGGTACATATCTGCATAAAAACATGCGTAATTTGCGTCAGCACCTCCTACATAGTTTCAAGAAAGTATCTTTAGTTGCAGTGTTCAGAAATTAACCAAAAAAAAAAAAAAAACGACACGGAGCATAAAATGTGACGATGCATAATAACAGATTACAATCGACTTTTATAGTAACTTTTCTTTCTCTCTGCTCTGCCTATCTATCTCTAAAGAAAGTAAAATATGCAACACTTCCGTTATCACCGAAAAAACAACATTATTCCAGTTATTGCCTTAAAATTGAAGCATCTATGAATAAAGAAAAGATAACGATTCCTCACATCATAGAAATGAATCGAACCAGGGTATTTCCGCTGAAAGCCAGGAGATATTCCGATTAAAGGCTTTCGTATATACCCACTAAGTTATGATGGCGCATTGGTTGGTTAGTTGCAACATAATGAATTTATTCAACTGAAAACAAAGACGAGTTTTAATTTAAAGTTTATAATTCTTGATTTGTATACTTCTTCATACCAAAATTCATGCAGTTCATATAAAATGGGTAATAATAATAAATGCCGTACTATGTGTGCTTGATGCACGTCATATAAGTTAGTTACATAAAAGGAAAGTGGAACACTTTCCTTTTATGTAACTAACTTATTGTAAACTAACTTATATGTAACTAACTTATTGTAAACACTTCAGATATTTCGTTATTTTTATTTAGTCATTTATTTTTGAATGAGTCACTGAAGTTACTACGTTTTCTCTATTACAAACGAGGTGTAGGGTAAAATTAGAGTATCCTTGCTGTTCTATCAACGGTATGTCCGTATTCCAGTAATTTGCTTATCGACGGTCGCGTTTCATATAAAATATAATATTTTCATTTATTTATATTTAGAATATTTGTATTTGTTTATTTATTTATTTATATTTGTTTTAATAATAACCATATTTCGCTGTTGAAGTGGATGGAACTGTTGTGGAATACTGAAAGTTGAAACGTCTTCCTACGCTTGTTCTAGTTATTTCTGAATGTTGGTGTGGACTTCAAGTGTCGTGTAATCTATATGTCGGAGTAGGTGGCCATTTACAAACAGTATATGGTTGTCATGCATGTAAATATCAAATAACGTGAAAACAAAGACTCTTTGCATCGAATTTCCGCCTTCTCTTGTGGATTATTTCTCCCTGAAAGGTTGTTACTGAACCAAACTAATCACTTAATTAACTGCCTTTGATTCCAATTTCCGGTAGTATACTAATTAGGCATTTGAATTAGAATGATGGGATCAAATCAAATGATGGGATAGTTAGTCCACAAGGATGAATATTACATACACTTGTTCTTGTCAAGAGAGTTGTTTCCTTTATATGCAAATTCATCAAATAAATGGAATCAATTATACTTGTTCTTTCCGGAAACTGCTCTTTTTTTGGTGTATTATTGAATTCTTTTGAAGTCATCTTGAAAGTTTTTCATTTAATCCTTTCTATTATTTTCATTGCTTTTTCTTTTTTTTTGTTTCCACCTTTAGAAATTGAAATAATAATGGCTGTTTTAATTGGAGACGAATATTTCCTGTTTTACGTACTGCGCTGATGAGCTAATCTGAAAAAATGTGTTATTTAAATTGCTACAATTGCTGTTTATATCGAAAGATTTGATGGAATCTCATTTCAGATGAGAGATATCCTAGTTGGTTTTGCTTTAGTTTTGTAATATTATTAATAAAGATTTTGTTGAAGTTATTAGCTGGAGAATTTTTTATGAAATATTTTTAATAGTAATTTCCGGCATTCTCCTTTCTTTTGTTATTTATTACCACATTTATTCATTGTTATAATTTCATGATATCACCTTTCACTAATTGTGATGATTTTTTTGAATGATAAACTTCCTATGAGAGTCTTCGTAGATCAGTTAGTGTAGACGAAACTCTTTGGTCAGAAAGACCTGGGTTCGATTCCCATCAGTGACGCAAGGAATAGTCTCTTTCGAATAAAAGTGAGTTAGCAGGTATTAAAGAGTAACCAACCTATTCCGTAGGATTTTCAGTTGCGAATACCTACAAGGTAAAATGTGTAGGTCTACGCGTGAACGTAAACCAAGATAGGATAGGAAACTTCACGTGATGATATGATCTTTTTATTCCTAGGTATTTGAATTGACCACACTAGTCAGTCAACACTGACGAATTTGTCACTTTTCTAAAAAAATATTTTGACTGTGGGCTTTTGTTAGTTGACGTTTGGATGTAAAAAGAATATCAACATTAAATTTCACAGACTTTTAATTTTGAAAACTGTTTTCACATGGGCTTAGTTTATTTCATTTGTGCCTTAAATACGGAAACTTATGTAAGAAGACTATAAAAAAAAAAGATCGGCATTGCAATAATTTATAATTTATTGTTCATCATAGCCAATTTTTGCAGCATCTTTTTGCCCAGAATTAACGAAAAAGGATAAAAAAGCACACTCCTGATATTTGAAGAAACTAATTTTTAACTTATGTTAATAGTTCCATGGTTCAAAACAAGAAAAACTAAAGAGAAAAAAATTAATTAGATGCTTTGATGAGCAGCAGTCTACCAGAAAACTTGAATTGAAGAAGTAATGCGTGACAGTGCAAGGAGGATACCTTTTAAATGACTCACACCTCAACAAACTAAAAAGATGCCATCGTTAATTAGAATAAGGTGTAATATACTTAGTGTGTTTTTAAAAAGAAAACACACTAAGTATATTAGAGATGCAGCTCATTTGGACGTTAAAGTTTAACGAATGACATTCTTAGAAATTAAAAAGACGTATAAGTAGGGAAAAAATGTTTAATAATTAATTATTGGCTCCCAGAAAGGAACTAGAAAAAGAATCGCTGTATAATTAATGTATTATCAAAATTTTTTTGATATACTGTATCTACGTAATGAGTTATAGGAATTTTAATGAGATGAAATTTGCAAAACTGGATGCGAAAACTGGATGCATTCTGTTTCTTTCACAAATATAATGCACAAAAGTTTCAACAGCATTCTTTGTATTAGGAGTAACCAACAAGAAGACAATCGTCATATAAAATTTGCAGTACATCTTAGTTTTAAAAATATCATAGAAATACAAGGGATGATCAAAATATCGAAGACACAACAGAATTTTATATGGGAATTACAGCTATTAAATTGCTTTGAGTCATTTCTATCAAAGTTTGATTCTTATGCTCGTATGCGGGATTTCGAGCGAGACTTCAGGGTACTTTCCAGCTTGGGATTGGGAATGAGAAAAACGTTGTGCTAGGTGCTAAGAGAGTGACCCTCACCGGACGTTGTACCTGAGTAAGTATTCCTAAGCACTCGAGATACGAGTCTGTAGCTTAGTCAATATCAATGATGCCAGTTGATTGGTTTGAAAGACTGGGTTCGAATCTTGTTTGCAAAGCAAAAAAGCTTTATAAGGGCTTTTCAAATGAAGATGAGTGATATCCAAACGGATAAACCAACCGAAGAAACACACACACACACACACACACACACACACACACACACACACACACACACACACACACACACACACACACACACACACACACACACACACACACACACACACACACACACACACACACACACACACACGGGCGCGCAGAATTAACTGTATTCTGCCATAATAGACTAAGTTAATTCGACTGCTGTTCCAATTAGGCAAAAGGTATATATATATATATATATATATATATATCAAATATTATTTGATATATATATATATATATATATATATCATATTATATATATATATCAAATTATATTTTTTTATATTATATATTATATATATTATATATTATATATTATATATATATATATATAATATATATATTATATATATATATATATATATATATATATATATATATATATATATATATATATATATATATATATATATATTATATAAATACATATATATGTTTTTGATATAATAAATTTTTTAACTTGAGGATATTATATATTAGGATAACCAAGTTTATAAAATTACTTGGTTATCCTAATATATATATATATATATATATATATTAATAAAATGCGCTTGACCAAGCATTTATATCAGACCAAAATAATAATAATTAGTATGCTAAATATGAAATGCTACAAAAAACTCGGAATTCCTGTTTATAAATACATGTAATCACGCCCAATGTCAACTGGTCAACTCGAATAATAAACATAACTTTATGAAGTGTTATTCTTATCATTATTATTATTCTATTGACATTCTGGCCTTCAGTCAAGAGACAATCATCCGTATAGGATAACAAGGGATATAAACTATCTAAATTACCCAATTTCATAAATGGCTTAATTCGTACATCTAATAATAATTTATGTTTTTGAGGAGGAAACTGGAGCACTACTCGAAAGAAAAACCAACCCAAAGCAGCAGTCAAAGATCACTAATTCAGTATTGTGGATAAAAGAAAAAATCAAGTTCAAAAGGAAAATATTAATAAATGTTGTAATTTTATTCTACTAATATATTATATAACAGTGAATTACCAGAATGCTGTTCATCTAGATTCTAGATGTTCGCTACATATTCAAGTAAATTGTTATTAAATGTCACTTACCAATAATACAGTTCGAAATAATTAATAATTTATTATTATTAACTGTTTTTAAAATTATTGCTAACAGTTACAAACTAGTCACATTTTAATCATCAAATTGCCATTCTGTATAATAACTGCAATTATATTTAACAATTAAAATTTAACGAGCAATTAACGTTAAAACAACAATTAAATTAACTGAACAATCAATTAACAGTTAAAAACAGCAATTAAATTAATTGATTGAACAAACAATTAAATTTCCAAACAATTAATAATTAGAAATTGCAAAATAATAAGAAGAATTTACTAAATATTTAATAATTATGAATTAACAAATGAGTTATTTAAGTACCAAATAGGGAATAATTAAATTTAACAACATTAATAACATAATAAAATAATTAACGATAATTTATTTAAAAATTTTAACAATGATAATAGCATATTTATTCCTTGCTGGTTGTAAATCAGTATAAAACTTATAGTAATGAATAATAATAACAAACCAGATAATTAACAGAAGAAATATAAATTAGTAATAAACAATAAACTTACTAATTTTAACAAAACCAATACGTATGTTAACTAGCCTTAGCTACATTATTTAAGTAATTATTAATATATAATTTTCATTATTAACTATATTAAAAACTAATTACATATGTTGAATCAATCAAATATTTCTTAATTCCAACAGCCGAAAGCAAACGGGATGCACTACATCTTTCACTCTGCTCATATCGGAGGAAATGCGCCTAAAAATGTCTTAAAATTCTTTTTTTGAGAATGAAATTCAGATAATGGATGACCTCCATCTTACAAACGCACTTTTCCATCGTGTTTGTTCTCCCGTATGCGTTTTTTTTAATACTTTAACGTTCACTATTCGACTGAACTGTCATCCATAATCCTACCGCCTCCACTTTCCCGAAATTTATCAAACAGGGGATCATCCCGTCAACATCCATATACAGTCCGATCCAGAGAATCGTCTATTCTATCTCTTTTCTTCTTTTCTTCATGGCCTACCTTCTGTTCGTATGAATTGCCTTTCGTCTTCCCTTTTATATGAACTTTGACATTTAAGATTTGTAAGACTTTTAGTTAACTACTTGGAACACAAACTTCTTTAGAAAGATTGTTTTTTTTTTTTCAAATTCTACGGAAGTCGAGTTAGTTTTCTGCAGTCAAAAATGTGTGCTTTTGAAGTTAGCTTTATTAACTTGGTCATCGATAAATGTCGGTATGAAGAGGCAGATCAGTGGGCGAGTTCGAAGATCAAGTCACGTGATGCATGAAAGAGAGAGAGGGAGAGAGAGAGAGGCAAGAAATGTTTTCGTCTCAAAGGACTACTTCCCTCCTTTACCTTTTATGTATTGACATCAGAATCATCGCTCACAGCGTTCATTGATGAAATTCTATTCTTATAGAACTGTTAGTCACTATTATGATCATTAATTTTAGATAGACTCACTGATCGCCAGTAAGCTTGGTCCATTAGAAGTGATAGAAAAAAATTAATTTCATTCTGCGGGCAAAGTAATTGTTAGAATCTGAAGTAAAAGTGTAAAATAAATTTATTGTTATACTCTAAATGAACAGTATGAAATAAAATTATTATTAGAATCTAAAGCAAAACAATATAAAATAAATTTATTTGTTAGACCCTAAATCAACAATTTAAAATAAAATTATTATTAGAATCTAAAGTAACAGGGTAAAATAAATTTACTGTTCCACTCAACAACGTAAAATAAAATTATTATTAGAATTTGACGCAACAATGTAAAATAAGCAACACCGAAATCAACAGCTATACTCGAATTCAACAAAGTAAAAATAGTTACTGCTAGAATCTAAATCCACAATTCTTTAATAAAGAAACGATATAAAATGTTATTGTTATACTGAAATAAAATAAATTCTTAAAATAACTTTTTTAATATTTCAAAAAACATTTTTTCATATGTGATAAAAAAAATCTCTAATTTCCTGAAACTCTACGGTTTTATCTCAGTTGAATATATTTTAAATAGTTCTTGGTTTTCATGATGTGAAATGTTTAGAAAATCACCATCCTGCTTATTTGGAAGCCTAAGTTCAGTGGCTTTAAACGAGACTTCCATGTTTGTCCTCTACAACAGTTTCCAAATTGTCAACACTTACTCCACCCAGTATACTATCACTTTTATATATTCACAACCTTCTGATTATCTTTAAAACTAAATCCAACAAAACCACTAAAGTTTAAATCCAGTTGATTAGTGAAAAAAAACATTTCGACCAGCCCCGTGTGATTTGGTGTGTGTGTGTGTGTGTGTGTGTGTGTGTGTGTGTGTGTGTGTGTGTGTGTGTGTGTGTGTGTGTGTGTGTGTGTGTGTGTGTGTCCTTTTAGATGGATCCAGTTCTATCGTTCGATATTGCTGTTGTCTTACGACACTAATGATGTACATTTGACCTACCAAAAGACTAGCAGATTCCCGGATGAATACAATGCGCAGTTTCATACACAACATTAATACAAATATACACATGGGGATGCGCAAGTAAACAAAATTATTCTTATACACAAACGAGTTCTAAAATGCATACTGATACAACGGCAAACTCTCAGAAGAGTGTTTCAAGTCTGATTATCATTATAATTCTAAATAAGAATAAATTTACACGCACTGAGTTACTTGTTTTATAAATATAATAAAGATAAAATGAATACATAAGACAGAGCATAATAATACGTAAAGAAGAGAAAGAATAAAAAATACCATTTTTCTTTTGTTATGACAAGTGCATCATATGAAGAGTATTAAAGCATGCCCGCCCTCACAGTAAATCACTGAAAAATTATGTAGTAATACGTACTTTTATGAATAACAATCAGTTTAAAGGAAGAAAGGAGGTACATTGTTATGTAGTATTTAATTGTTAAGGAAATCTCCAACAATTATGAACTTTTTGTCATCAGTCAAACTATAGTCGACAGGAAAGTCATTTTTCTTTTCTATCAGCTGCCGGTGACGTGTAATTCAAATAAACTGAGCGAGCCTTTGTTATTCACAAAAGATTTGCACCAATTTCGTTTCTTTTCTTTTTTAAAATGATAAATTTCCCCTGAAGTCTAACGTGTTACTAGTTTTAAACAGTTATTGTGCTGCATATTAGTTTATAGTTCACAGAGTATTAAAATAAGTATTAAAAACGAACATATTGTCTATAATTTTAAGAAAATAATCAGGTAGATAAAAAGACCAATGCAAACAAACGAAAATACGAGAATTACATGGTACAGTTAAATATTACCAATTTCTTATCCAAGCGAAAGAATGAAGAATAGATTTCTGAAGACGTGCTTTTGTTTTAACGGTAATTTAAATTCTTGTGAGCATCAGAGTAAACCCATAGGTTAATGCTATAAACTAGAAGACGGCAAAGCTAATTTATTGCTACTTTGGTCGATAAATTTCCAACTCTGGCAACAGATATTTCAATTTCGTTCACAACTGCAGCCTGCGTAAAAGATATGCTAATCTTTCGCAGTAAAGAACAAAAAGAAAGGCAATGGCAAGCCAACAAAGAAAAACCAAACCCGTTTGCATCTCATTTTTGTGAAGAGCGGAAAATAAAAGAAAAAAAAAGTAAAACAGAATTTCTAACTAGTTTGACATTGCATCAAGAATCATACCGAGAAATGCAACGATTTCCACATTAATTAATTCGGACTCCTGAAATTAGTACATCAAGTTTAATTTCTATGGTAATTCTTTCCATCCATGCTTAAATGAGAGAACACGGAATGTCGTAATCAGAAAACGTAGCTATCAAACGTTCAACGAAAATCCAGTGTCAAATACAGTCGATTCGATTTGTTCTTTTGAATGTAAAACCTCTGAATAATCTAGAATCGCTTGTGATTAACAACAAAATAACAGAATAAAGTCCATCTTGTATCTAAAGTGCAAGGAAACAATTGTATAATGAACAACAGTAATGAATAAATGGGAGTGGTTCTACTATTTCCGTATTCTGCAGCACTTCTGCACAGCCTTACCAATTCATTTGTGATTGCATTCAGTGTTTCGCTGATTATTATTATTTTCTTTTTATTTGAACTTGCACACATTAAAAGGACCTCGAGCAAGAACAGGATGATAGAAAATTCTAGATAATGAATAAAGTAGACTGTTTACAGATGAAGGAATATCCAAAGGAGACCAAAGAAATGTATTGGGAAATGTATATACGTTTATGAAGATATAAACATATACTTTTATGAAAAATATATTTTTATGTTTATTTTTATAATAAATTATAATTACAATTATAATAAATTTATATTTATTATCTTTATTTTTTATTATATAAAAATGTCATATTTTTTATTACATAAAAATGGTAGACTGCACTATTTTGTCATGGGTTGCATTGGAAAACAGATGGTGTTTCGAGAGCATTGCATGTCCTACTTGACGATGCACTGAATTCAAGAAACCATGAAATGTAGGTAGATTACATGGCATCAGTTTTAGTTAATAACAAACAAACGAAAACATTTTATTATCTGAAGAGATTGATAAATTTATAAGAATATTTATAATATTTAAATTAACAAAGCATGAATTATTCATCATATAAATATTATGAGATTAATATGCATTGCAGAGAAACCATTGCAGCATAGGCATTGTATACACTAACTCAGTGTTTCTTAAATGGTGGGTCACGACCTGGTACCAGGTCACGAAAGCTAAATGCCGGGTTGCCTAAAAAAGCTCTCGAAAACATAGGTGTTTCATTTTTGGGTTTTCTTGTTTTTCACGATATTCTAAAATACAAGTAAATAGCGTTTATTCGGGATTAATGAATAAATAATTTAATTAATAGAAACGAAAAACGCGCTGCGTCCACGTCGCCATTTCACAGTCTCTTTGTTCGCTGTAAAGTAGCTCAACTAATTGAGAGACTGCGCAGTTTGAGTTAAGCATCGAGAGAAAGCGTATTTTTTTTGTATTTATTGATTACGTGTACCTTGCTCTAGCAGAAAAAGCGATAAAATGTCTAATACTTTTGTCACAACCTATAAGTGTGAAACCGGCTTTTCAACATTGGTTTTTCTAAAAAATAAATATAGAAACCGATTGGAAGTCGAACCGGATTTAAGAATAAAGTTATCATCTTTTCCTCCAAACCTGAAGTTTCTAGTTAACAAGCATCACACTTCTTAATAAATTATTTGGCTTTAGTTTAATTTCTTTATATTTTTGTAAGAGTAAATGCTTCTTTATTATAATAATAATAAATGAACATTCTCTATGAACATTCAAATCTGTTTTATTTTACCTATTGGCCATAAAAATTTTAGTGGTTCACAAAGATGAAATATTAAAATAACCGGGCCATGGAAAAAAAAAGTTTGGGAAACCTTGCACTAACTTATAACGGAAGAAATTATTTTCTTATTAAAGTTCAGACTTTAATCATGGAAACTGTAAAACTCTTCCCTCAAAAAAAAAAAAAAAAAAAAAAAAAAACTGAAAATGGTCTCAAAAACTGGAGTATCGTACTGGATTTTAAAAAGCATTCTTTATAAAACATCATAATACACGGCTATATAATTCTTTATCGTTTCTGAACGCTTTGTTCATTTCTTATATTGCAGTTATTCACATTTATACCAAAACAATTGATAAAACTCATTAACGATCCCAAATATTAAATTTGAGTAAAATCTTTCAAGCCGCAATGAAGTGAATTCATTAAATACTTGAGTAACGAAAGAAATATAAAACGATTTTAGTAGGTGTTTACGCAGTTCATGAAACACACTTAAAACAGGAAATACATCTCATTAGTAGATTCCACATTAATGTTCCATCTGTCTTCTTGGAACTGTTCAATTTTATTCTCAATGTTAAGCACTAAGAATACAAACAAATCCTCAAGGAATCGCTGAGTTTATCCCTGATGTAATCGATGAATGGATGAGAGCTATTTAAATGCTTCGGAAAGCTTAAAGAGAACATAGTTAAAGCCAATTAGAGCATTGACTATTTCTCTTGATGTCCACGAAGTCAAGATCGATTACGTTTGTATTAACATATAATTACTCAAAGTGATCGTAAGTAGTTGCTTAAATTCCTTTGCTAATTCTATACCTGATGGATGCTCCAGCAAATTTATCATGAGAATGTTTCCTATTTCATACTAAAATGTCTGCTGTGATGTCCTTTAAAACAAATTTGTTTTGTATAACGGTCAAAATTATTATAAAACCATTTTGGAAACCACATTAAATTAAAGTTTTTACATCCACTTGGAACGATATAAGCCCATAATCTTATTTGGCTTTTTAAATTTAAAAAGCAGTGCATTAAGGAAGCAAGGAGGTATAACCACCAGGATTCCAAAGCTGGGTGAGAGCCCAAAGCCGATTAGGGACATCCTGCATTGGATTTTATACTACATCATTAACTTTTGCTATTCAATTCTCTTGAAAATGTTAACTTTTCTATTACCAATATGTTATAAACATTGTTCATCTGTTTGATTTTCCATTGTTGTATTTTGAAGTGTTTCCTGTTTTCATTTATATATTTTCTACTGTCTGATTTTTCCATTGTTATATTTTCAACTATTTCATCTTTCTTTGTAATATTTTGAACTGTTTAATTTTCCATTATTATATTTCCAATTGTTATTTCCCATCATTATTTACTCACATTTAAAATAAAATACAATTAGATTTTGTTCTTCGGCACCATGTTTAAGCTACCTAATTATCTAACTCTAATTGTAAGATGTTAATAATTCCCATTTAATGTTTTGTGTTCATTATTTTTCCATCACTTTTATTGCTATGCTTCTTTATTATAGGTATATTTTCCATCATTTGTTGTACAGAAAGGTTTTGACTCATTCACACTTCCTTTCTTGTATTTACCTGTCTTTAATTTTCTTTGATTTTATTGAAAACACCACTGCATGACCCCCTTACCGCAATCCCATCAGCTCATTAAGTTTTGCCTTCACTCACATGACAAGATAAGGACCCACTCAACAGCAAGATAGTGAATTTTCTCAATTTTTCGGATTTATCTTATCTGCGCTTTATTTTTTACTTCTTTTATAAAGCGACAGAATAAAAAAAAATTATAAAATAAAATAGAAGTCTAGAAGTTTGTGGGAAGAGATGAGGTAGCACGATCAAGTTTGTATTCTCGAGCAATAGTAGAAATAATCAAATACATTGGCTCAAGGGGAGACATATTTTGTTTTGCTAGAGTCTCTAGGCTTCATCTACGCGCCATTAAATCATGCTAATGTTACAGAAATTACAGACTCCCCATCTGCCATGAACATATTTCGTGTTTCCCTTAAGTTTCGTACAGAAGGAGGTTCATTCATCTTTGTTCTATTTGAATATAAATTTGACCGAAATCTGGTCATGATGACACGAAGACTAGGAAGTATCTAACTTGCTTTTGGTGTTTTTTTTCCTTTCTTTCCTTTTAGAGTGTGTCTTATCTTACATAGTACAGAATTCGTTTAGGAAAAATCTCATTTCTTTTGCATACGAAACTTTCAGCGCGAGATATCAACTATGATTTATTTCTTCTGTGTTTCAAAAGCGAACGAGCCCTTATCTGCGTCTGCGCGTAATCGATACAAGGCTTCCAACAGGTAAGATCAGCGATCTATGAGTTCTCTGGGTAGAATGATTTTAGTTCTGATTCTCTCTCTCTCTCTCTCTCTCTCTTTGAATAATATTATTATATTACTTCAAGAAAGTTTACTTTTCATCAAGCAATGTAACTGGAAATGTCACCAGGCATTCCTTTCATTGCAATAAATATGAAATATATATTTTTATGTAGGGCACAAAACAGTATCATATTGCTTAACATTTATCAGCAGATTAATTTTTGGTTTGACGTGGTTTCATTGGAATTACAGTCAAAACAACCAAAGCTACGAGGCCAATGTTTTATTAACGTATACTGAGGCAGGTTTGCTTATGTTTACAGGATGAAAAATCTCTTTCTTAGATAAGAAAAATTCTCTCTTCTCCGTCTTAGTTTCATATTAGTTTCTAATAGTGGAAAAAATAGGGGATTATCTTTAAAATGTTATCATATTCTTTCTCTGTGATATTGAAAAGTAGGAGGCGATTAGAGTGAGCGTAGGAAGAATATTTAGAACATGGAAAATAGTTTGCATTAAAAGTCAGTAGAGATTCGTGGACTGTGATATTTTAATGTAGTTCCTACTCACAAAAGGTTTTATGCAAACTTGTAATAATTTGGTACCGTGAGTGGGCTAAGGATGTTTTTCTATTTTCATTAATTTAATTTGTTTTTGTATTTTAAATTATTTTATTAGGAAGTTCATGAAATTCTGCACTAGAGTCCAAACACGGAACTTTTTCAAGCCGCTTCAGGCTTCAAATAAGTTGAGCAGTGGTGTCAAATCGGGGGATGAAATTCATCTCCCACATAAGGACAAACACAAATACACATGCCCAGGGAGGGATTCGAACCAACACTATTGGTTGTAGAGCTAATATCAACTCTATATTCGGTCAGTTGCGAATCACACGCGCGCGCTCGAATATCATTGCATTCTCTCGTCACCTATGACCTAGGATTGAAGCATTTACTTTAAACATTTTTAATTTTTCAAATAAAACAATGTAGCAACTTAAAGCAAACTAGAAATTTTGGTTTTGTATACCCTGTAGCAGAAAAAATATAACATAGAGGTAAAAGTTTTTTTTAAAAAAAAAAAAAAAATTACATGAGATGGAGGAAGAGAAGGATCAGATGTTTTGTGACAATTTTGACGAGCATCAAACATCAACAATAAAGTGTGACATTATTTACAATTTTCTCATAAAACGTAGAATCCTGCTGGATTATTTGAGCCGCAGTACTTTTTTTTAAATTAAAATACTGATATATGTTTTCAGTATATATATATATATATATATATATATATATATATATTTTTTTTTTTTTTTTTTTTTTTTTTCAGAATTCATTTTTACTCGGTTGGAATATTATGAAAAAGCTTTAATGACTGATACCGAGAGATAAAAAGATGACATGATATATTTGAAAAGACACTACTAGTACACTAGTGTCGTTGAATTGATGAACATCTTCAGGTATCACAATCAAAGAAGTATATAAAGAATTACAGAGACTTAAAATTGTAATAACAGAACAAGTACAAAAAGACAGTAGCGTGTTTAAAAACAAAATGCGAGTTTGATTTCCAAACAAACGTATTCTACGCGCTGTCGCGAATGCGCCAGTACTGAACAGAGGCAACGTGTGCGTCAGAGAGATTGAAACTCAGGCTGAGAGGAATCTAGAGAAATTTCTCTAGATTCGACAATCTTTCTCTCGAGTTCATCATAGCACACACACATGGATGTTAGAAGTTTGGATCCACTTCACAATGTGTTGGCGGCCTTCGTCTGAGTTAACTGAAAAGAGAACGTGGCTAGAGAGAGCGCTAGCTCTAGTCCTGTTATATGACATCCTGTTATATGACATCTCATGTCATATAACAGGACTAGAGCTAGCGCTGTCTCTAGCCACGTTCTCTTTTCAGCTAACTCAGATGAAGGCCGCCAACACATTGTCAACTGGACTCAAACTTCTAACATCCATGTGTGTGCTATGATGAACTAGAGAGAAAGATTGTCGAATCTAGGGAAATTTCTCTAGATTCCTCTCAGCCTGAGTTTCAATCTCTCTGACGCACACGTTGCTTCTGTTCAGTACTGGCGCACTCGCGACAGCGCGTAGTGTACGTTTGTTTGGAACTCAAACTCGCATTTTATTTTCAAACACGCTACTGTCTTTTTGTACTTGTTCTGTTATTACAATTTTAAGTCTCTGTAATTGTTTATATACTTCTTTGATTGTGATACCTGAAGATGTTGATCAATTCAACGACACTAGTAAACTAGTAGTATCTTTTCAAATATATCATGTCATCTTTTTATCTCTCGGTATCAGTCATTAAAGCTTTTTCATAATATATATATATATATATATATATATGGAAAACATTACATTAATTTCTTAACAGAATTTTATTAAGACGTGTAAAACGCATACTTATTTACAGGGGCGGCTCGTGCATAGGCACTGCGGAACTGCAGCAACCCCAATTTTTCTCGATATATAAATATATTTATTAATTTATTTATATTTGTTTTTAATATTTAATTTTATCTTCAACAATCCTATACAATTCTCTTATTTTGTATAAAAATACTAAAAATCAATCTTGTGGCACTTGGAGGGCGAAGGACGCTAGCAGCACTGTGTTTACCACAGTGTCATATTGCTACGCGAGCAAGCATATGCACGTCATAGTGAGATGCGAGCTATTAGCGTAATGCGGCACTGTCCGTCACCCAGTTCCACTGTTGTTTATATGCAGTTTGTCAGTAGTAGAGTGTTCGTAGTGTTTATCGTGTTTACTCCGTCTCTTTAAATATTTGGACATTACAATTAAAGGATTTAATTGTGAAGTCTAAAAATTGTAAATCCATTCCTTTAATTACAATTAAAGGAATGGATTTTATTTTTAAATAATATTGAATTATACCAAACTGTACAATTTTATCGATAATAAACAATATTTTTTTTTAATTTTTACTATAATTTTGATATTTTATCCAAACACGTATATATTGCACTGTACTTACAGTGTGTATGTATATTGCGAAATTTGCAGCACTGCCCCCCCCCCCACGATTTCAAGCCACGAGCCGCCACTGCTCATTTATACAAAGAATGTTAATCAGGTTTCCATATTCATTATCAGGATTATTGTGTAGCAATTATCCCATTAGAATAAGTGTCGCCGATATTATTTATCCTATACAGTAGAATAATAAATAAAATATAAATAATCCTGTGGCATTATCCTATAACAACAATGCAGTCCATGTGTGGAATTGCCATATTTGCATTTATTTTTTAGTCGTTAGCAAGCAATTGAACAGCACGGGGAGGAGAAAGATGATATCGGACTTATTTCTCCAGAGACAGACATTTTTCTCTACGAAACCAATTTCACTGTCGTAATTGGTTAATTTTTTATTTCCTATTGTTACAACAGAATGGGAATGATATTCAACGCCTTTTACTCAATGCAATTCTTTTCAGCCTGTATATATTGGATATTGGTTTGTAGATGTAGAAATGTAATTTTCCATTGTTTACGTCATTACCATAAAATGAGTTTTCAAATAACTGAAACTCTTACAGTTTCAAATGTACACTAAAGCATTGTAGTGAAATACGTATTTATATTTTTCTCAAAGCTTCATTCCAGTTATTCCTTGTTACCATTTGTAAATTACCTGTTCTTATTGAATCATCGTTTTCTTTCTCTTCGCATTTCATGCTTTTTATGCATGGTCTAATTTCAATTGTTTTGATTGAAAAATCTCTAAGTAGACTGTCACTAAACGATATGATCGATGCTGTACGGCAAATAATTCTCAATTCGGCTCGAATGCTTGTTAGTTACACACGAAATTGATTTTACGGAACCACTCTCTTTTGAAACCGAATACGTGTGTGTGGATGCGCAAAAAAATGCGCATTCAAGCGGTTTTCATGAAACAAGTTTACCTGAAAACGAGTGCAGCTCTTATTACAGACAGCAGCCACAAGTATTGATCCCAGGTATACCATACTAGAGCGCAAACCTAACATTTATTTCGTTTATTTTCTCTCTGTCTCTTCAATTGTTGTAGGTCATTAACAAATGCAGAGGTATATGCTATTCGTAAATTGTGAAAACAAATTGTGAAATTAGCGAAAAAAAAAAAAGCCCTACAGATCTCAAGTTCACCAGATATGCATCTGACACATGCGTCTTGGGTTCACATCGCATGAAGCGCCTCTACTTAGGACGTTTCATCCGAAGGTGGATAATCTGGTCTCACACCGAGATAGTATTTTTTTTTTTTTGGTTTTTCTCTCTGTTGTAAAAACTCAGGATTTTCATCCCACAAAACAAGAAAACTGGGCAGAACACACGCCATATGCAGAAATATTACAGGAATAAGGATTACCCACCTATTCCGTCGGATATGGTTTCGAAAGCCTACGAGGTACGGTATAGGTATACGTGTAAGCATAAGAAAAAGGAAGGGAGAGTTTGAGACGGATGTGACGTCATGTGCTTATATATGCCTAATCATTTATGTTATTTATCTCGGAAACAATAATGGTAAGTATTTTATGCAATTAAACATTTAAACAACCTGAAATATTTTTCTAAAATACTAAAAAAAGTGCACATATCTTTATACCTTCCACATCATAATATTACGCCTATTACAACTAAACTTCCTAACAACTAATACTATTGAACACACATTGCATATGAAAATATATAATTTCACAATAAAACATGCTATATATCCGCTAACCGCACTGTTAGCGGATCAAGAACTTAATCGTCTGTATTATGATGATTGGTTTCAAATCCAGAGTTGAATAACACATTTGTGAAGGATGTGACCAAATAAAAACGTTTTATGAGTATTTTAGTAACAAAAGATTGTTTTAAACATGCATTCTGTTGTGCTCGCAAAAAATTGCAACAGCAATGAGTTTGATATGCTACACTCAGTGTCGTTTAGTCTCCTACAAACTAAACAAATAATTCGGTAGATCCCATTCAATATATTAATGAACTTGCAAAATATTCAATAGATAACATGTGATGTTTATTAATTGCATGTGTTTCTGACTGGGTTATCTATTTTTGCGCGTGCAGAATCTGAATTTCCGTGGGTGAAACTTTGTCTCTTCCCTAAGAGACCAGTACTCATCTATTAGTTGGGAAAGCAGTTATGAAGGTTCTCACTTCCTAAATGGGACTTGAAGCGTATAGAAAACGTCGCCATATTCTTCTGACCCATCAAAGACACACACAGTAGTATCATAAATATTAAACTGCTTACATGCAGAGGCGTGTAAATAAAAACTAAATGAAGATAAAAATTCGTATAATATTATTATTATTATTATTATTATTATTATTATTATTATTATTATTGGCGCTGTGCAGGCATACGAACGGGCGCACGATGATATCGCTGATCCCGTTTTTTATAGTTTTAAAGTGGTTCCAACTCCTGTTTTTAATTTCAAAGTGTTCCCAAGTAACTCTAATTGTCACGCAGAAGACAGTGATATAAAATTCACCGAAATCGCTAACAAGAAATCAAATTTTGAAGTGCTGAAAAGTGAACAGAGAGGACTGTGGTCAACAACGAGCGAAGAACAAAGGACGTCGCCATCTTTACAATTACGCTACGGTTACTCAAGGGAAGAAAGATGAGTCATGAAGTGCATGAAATGCCAGAAGGATTTATCATCCGACAGAAATCTTATATAACCTGTAGGAAATGCAGTAGGATTCTACACTTTACATGTGCCTGCCTTTCAGAAACAACCTGGCAATGTAAATCTAATGCAACACGCGAGGATTGGAAGTGCCTGCTCTGCAGGGAGAACAAAGAAACTCCCCTAAGGCAGCCATATACTACGCAGCCGATTATGCTGGAGGAAAAATCAGACGACGAACTGAACAGACAAAAAATACACGTGAGTCCTATAATTTGAACTCCTACTCCTTAAATATTCTAATAGAAAACGGTCTAGAGACTATAAAAGCCAGCTTAGTAGATCTTGTGCAAGACCTCTTTCACAGACAGAACGAACAAATAACAAAAAAATCTATCGAGTATGAAGATTTCGTCAAACATAATAATTTAGCAGTGATAGTAGAAGTGTTGCAAACGGTAAAAGACATTAAAATGTCTTTTATCGTTTTCCGTTACCGTTATTATTAATTGCATTAACGCACTAACTGACAGGCAACACAATTTGTTGAAAGAGACATCCACACTCCATCAAGAACTTGATTCCCTAGAACTACAATACGAACGTTTAAATCAGCAACAATATAAAGATCTTGTCATAAACGGTCTTCCTGAAACTGCACCTACAGAAAACCTCAGAGACGTAGTTTTTAAATTATGCCATGCAATTGACATCCCCCCTAGCTTAACGACATTCAGACCGTGAATCGGATTCCTATGAAGATCAAAAAACAAGGCTTGCTACGACCTGCACCAGTCATAGTTTGTCTTACAAGCAAGTCCACAAGAGACAAACTCATAAAAGCCAGCAGAAGTAAAAATAGTTGTCAAGGACTTGAACGCATTGCAAAACAATACACCAATCTTCCTATCCGAATAATTAACAACATTCAACCAAAATCTGTTATACCAAGCAAGAAAAGCAAAAACAGATTTTGTGGATCAGAGATGCCGAGATATTCTTGAGGAAAGTCGCAAACTTCAAAACCGGTACAAAATAAAAGCTCAGAAGACAGAAAGACTGCCACAGTGGGAAAATAAAAGTCTCCTAATTAATTCAGAAAGAAGACCACAACAAAAATGAATGTGTACCATCAAGACAGATGTAATAACATCAGAATATATTGGCAATTTCACTTTGATCAGACCTTTCATATCATTCATTCATTTGACCTCCCATACCATCAGCCTACTTCTAATACCGCAATTATATCTCCAGTGTTCATCAATAAACTTAGCTCTGCGAGAATTAATATGTATTAACATTTATAGCCTTTCAACTGTAAAGCTTAAAGGATATAGCTACTAATGCTATTACAGCACGAGGATGACACTATCGAAATCTACACCATCTTCTTTGTAGCTGTATTGAATCTCTATCTCTCTCTTGTAATGTTGATCTCCTTACTATCAAATCAATAATAATAATAAAATACACATATCTAACCGGTGTCATCCTCAGAAAAGCTCATTGAAAAGCTTCGAGGATGCAAGAAGAGACATTACATCTCAACACAAATTATCCAATTGAAAACTATAAATTACAATCCATAGTAATTATTATTAACGCATTTTAGAATACAAAAAAAAGGAAAAATTTGTATGAAATTCACTGTAAAAAAATATATGTAATATGTAAATATATGTAAATATGTGTATATATATAAATGCTCTGTAAGATGATAAATAAAATGTTATTAAATATATATATATATATATATATATATATATATATATTATTATTATTATTATTATTATTATTATTATTATTATTATTATTATTATTATTATTATTATTAAAATAATGAATTGACATCAAGAAATGTTAGTTCTACTTATTAGCTCTGCTTAATTATTTCTTAGCGATATTCTTATCTAAGGATTCGTGATATCCTTTCGTTATTTCTTATGCTAAGATGGCTTAATTTTCTAATTAACTTAGAAATAATCCATCATCTGATGTCGTAAGTTGTGTTTACATTGTCTACTAAACAGCCATTGTGATAGAAAGAAAGAAAGTCAGGAAGAAATATCGTTAGTTAGAGGGACAACAGAGTAAGCTAAGTTTCTCCAGAACTTTTATGTTACACCTGGCGACTGGACAATAGGTGGCTTTACCGCATACGAAGAGTCTTTGCAACTGAAATTGTGCATGAAGCCACCAGCCCATGCCTAAATGATGGTCACAGCTGGCAAAGTCGATCAATCATTATACAGAAAACTAGGAAGTCGATTTTGTCTCAGTGTTCAATAGCAAGATGAGGAACTGCATTTTTTTTTTGGTATTGAAGTATTCAGTTATACATCTGCTGTCACAGCTATCTATTAATATACAAAGGTAGCTTCCATTTACTAGAAACAATTATATCTCCATTGTTCATCAATAAAGTTAGCTCTGAGCGAATTAATATATATTAACATTTATATCCTTTCAACTGTAAAGCTTAAAGGATATAGCTATTAATGCTCTTACAGTACGAGGATGACACTATCGAAATCCGCACCATCTTCTTTGTAGTTGTATTGAATCTCTCTCTCCCTCTTGCAATGTTGATCTCCTTACTAAATAAGAACCGAGCAGTTCCACTTGAAACCACATTAAAGGAACAAAAGTTTGTTTGTCTGCTCTTCTGTCACGGACATAACACGAACTATTCCATTATTTTACTTTCTATAGCTTATCCATAAGTGTAAGCCGTAAAGATAACTTTGTCATCCCTTAATCTCTTTTACTTACTTTTTTTTCCTAGGGAAAAATTCCATTAGTATTATACTTAGGCTCTTTGCAAGAATGTGATGACTGAACAGGACCTGAAGAAATCATTCGCTTTTATCCTTATCACTAATGTCTAAATCTTTTTTGGTACAATTCAGTTTTCTGCTAGTAACCACACACTAGAGTTTTATCCATTGAAAGTGTTTTTATTAAGAAAACGCAACACGTACTTATGTTGATGTTTAGTACGTTTTATTTTCTAGTAATATCCTAATAATTTTGTAATAATAATTTTAGGATATTCTTTTTTGTAAAAATAAAAAGTATTTTTTATTTATTTCATATGGTGATTCAACGGCCGTGAGCCCCGTTTACGGGAAAGTACGGCACCACCTCAATCCCCCCTATTTTAATCCGGGCTCGCCACCAGCATAGCTGACAATTCAGACCTATAGCTGGAGGGATCGTTTTAGGTATTCCTGACTATAATCCGTGTTTTCAGGGGTCCGGTTTGACTGTTTGTGGGATGAAAAACCCCAAATAAAGTAGGGAGAAAAACATGCTGCCCACACCCTATAGCTGAGAAAGATCCTTAAGCTCCTCTCGCCTACAGGAATCAAACCTAGGACACTCCTTCCTCAGGCATAGGGTTGCGAAGCGCAAAGCCACTAGGCTAACCGCTCAGACTTAAAATGTAATAATACCAAAGAAAACATTCATTTTATGATACTATGATAATACTGAGATACTAATTAAAGAATTATGGTACTTAACATAATAATGTAATATTTTAAAATTGAAACTGTCAGTAATTATGAAATAAAATATTGAGAATGTTAAGCATACTTGATTTTATTCTCAACTTTCCTTAGATCAATTCGCGTAAAGTATTATGGAAATATTCTATTCACTTTTTTGCTTTTCTTTTTCCATATTGTCAACAATTTATATTTATAGATGTAAACATCACTGACTGCCCCCCCCCCCCTTCTAACGAACGCTGCCAAATATATCAGTCAAATTTCAGTTTCTTGTTGTTTCGTTATTATAACATGCATCGCATTTGTCTTTCATAGTTGAAAATTTCTGGAACAAACCACGTAAATACACAAATGAAATAACTAAGCTTATAACTAAATTAAGTATTTCGCACTGGACGTTGCGCTAGATCAAGCCAGCATTATCAAAGGCAGTTTTAAGATTCACTTTTAACGGAGACTAGAATAAAATGGCCTAGAGAATAAGGACAGTCACGTGTATGGAAGGCGACAGTCGTGTCTGTACAAAGTTTCCTGGTTATTCCTGACTGACAGTGTGCCGAAATTCATGCAGAATTACACCATCATTTATGTTACAGTCCAGAGGATTTTGTTGCATATGAGCCGCTTCAAGGTACATAATCTGTGATTTAATTTTCGTGATATTTACGTGTCTTACTGTTGACGAGAGAAAACTAAGGGACACTAGCCTTCTTAGATCTCTTTGTTTCAAGAAACGGATGGATATCTCACATGCTCAATCCATTGGAAGATCACACACACACACACACACACACACACACACACACACACACACACACACACACACACACACACACACACACACACACACACACACACACACACACACACACACACACACACAAAAATGTCATCCTCAGCACAGGCAGTGCATCTGGAATAAAAGGCTCCAAATACACATTGGTATCCAAAAGCTAAGGATGAACTATAATTTTACCTATATATGACAAAATGGCATTACTTCAGACAAATGTGGACATGAATTTATTTCCAACATACTAATAAATTATATTACACAAACATGTGTTATAAATTTCGTACAAATTGAATTGCAATATGTTTTTGGTAAAAGTTACAAATTTCCTGAAGACATAATTAAGGAATTGAAGTACAGTGCTTCATGATTGAATGTCTCTCCGCATATTTAATATGCGTAGAGATATTTTAGTATGGAATATGTCCACCCCAAAAGTGCGATGCAGCTCTCATAACTTCCTAACGGTTAGCACAAAGTGATTCAGGAGTTCTTGAGGCAAACTGGCCCGCTCCTCCTTCAGAGCAAGGATGAGACGTGCTTGTTTTCTGGAGGGAAATTTCGAGCAGCAATGCATCTCCTTATTGAGTCCCAAACCTGTTTGAAATCTGGGGAGAGTGTTGACCACTCGATTCGACGAATATCCTCGGTCTCCATAAGTATCTCCACAACTCGCGTACGGTTTCAGGAGTTGTCATTGTCATCCATAATAATGAATTCTTCGCCTACAGCACCACCGAACAATCAAACATAACACGTTGATGAACTTCGTTGCAATATCGTTCACCAGTCATAGTCCATTTTTCCAGCACTTGTATCTCGGTGCATCCATTAAGCATAAAGCCTCCGACACCATGACCACATCACCTCCGTATGTGGTCATGGTGACGGAACATTCTCGCGATAATAAGCAGTACTACTTTCACGCTAGATCAAGTGTCGTCTAGAATCGGAGGAAAAATTAAAATGATTCTCATCTCTAAAGAGTAAATTAGCCCATTGGTGTCTTGTCCATTTTTATGGATAACAGAAAACGTGCTCTACGAAGAGCTATGGTTAAAGGGACGCATACTACAGGCCTTCGGGCTTATAGGCCTATTTGACGTCTGCCAGAGTTTCGTGCTCAAATCTGTCAGTTACCAGAAGAAAAGAACATAAAAAATATATTCGATATGAACAACCAAAACGTGGAATTTCCCAACACACAATTAGATGAAGACCATTTCTTCAGGTGGAAAAATGAAAAACTGCTATAAACTGTGTATCCCGACTTTAAACTCGGAGCGGCTCATGTGCTACAAAACTGACAGGGGCCACTGGGCCCCCGTCAGTAATAACCACGAGCATGACTGCAGAGAACGCTACTGTCGCCTTTGATACACGTGACCTGTCCTTGTTCTGGAAGCCATTGTTATTTTAGTTTCCGTTGAGTATCTTAAAAATGCCTTCGATAATACTAGTTGGAACTAACGAAACGTTAAGTTGTAAATACTTAATTTAGTTTATTAATTTTATTTATTTTATTTCTATGTCTAAGTAGTTTATTCCAGAAATTTTCAATTATGATAATATTTGAAAATTTCAAATATTATCATATTTGATAATATTTGATTATCATAATTATCATAATGCTTCCATATTCAGATTTCTTTAGTTATATTTAATTATAACTAAAGAAATCTGAATATGGAAGCATATCGCTTTTGTCTGTATCTGAAACATATATTTTTTACTCCTTTCTGATATTCCTCTGGAGGTTTTAGGAGCCATTTCTCTGTTTGTGGTAAAAAGCGTCAAATATCGTAACCATGGCAGCAATGGCGACCACAAGCATACGACTTCCTCAGAATACCGTTGAATCAGAGAATATGGATATAGATCAGAAACATTACATTTTTTTGTTGTTTCATTTATAGCATTTCAGTATGCATGAAAAGCATTGCAAAAATATGGATTTTTTACTATGTTTCTCATATCGCTATTTCTTCATTCTGATATTTTCTAGCCCTTTAGAATTTTTCAGTTTCTACTAAAGAACATTGAGTATCGTAATCATAGCAACAAGGGTTTTTAGTTTTCCTCACAGTGTCATTGAAGTAAAGAATATGGAGTACGGTTTCTTTAATTTCTATGAGTATCGCGAATATGAAGAAAGACTGGAAACCATTGTTTTATTAGGATTTGGCAATGAGCGTAGAAAAAGCAGACTTACAGTTATCTAGTTCGTCTAGTATTACAGTTGATTGTACTAATCAAAACGAGTACAATTTTATTTACATCATACTCGTTTTAATTAAAAGAAAGCTCTTTAACTATTGCGTGTAATACAATTTATAAATAAGAATTGGTAATTAATGAATTTTATGTGCGAGGAGGAATAGCAATGAGTTGAAAATTATTGAGTTAAGCATTATAGCATACAACGAATAAGCTTTGTGCTTATTCGCTACGAATAATGAATGTGAAGAACTTAACGTGCTATAGTAGGAAATCAAAGCAGTAACGTATTCTTTCCTGACATTCTAACTGCATGAACTGAATTAATTTAATGCAACTTTGCTATCCCGTGGAAATGCGAAATTGTTACTTGAGCTATTCCAGGAAGATCGAAGTAGCTAACACCAAAGAACCAACAAATGACTGCATTTGTTATATGGAAATATCTGTAGTAAAGGTTTTAAGGGATTAACTAAGGTTGAGAGTTTACAATGACTCAGTTTGCTACTAAGAAACAATGTAAAGAGCTGCTCAATCTCGGTTTTTTATCGAAAGCCAGTTGCATACATTCCAAAATCAAAACAGAAGACTTCACTGGCACAAAGAGCATCGTGGCTGCCTGTATATACAACAGATACGAGCCCTGCTCTAATTATTTTGAAGACTCGGAAATATCTGTATGAGTTTGGTAAGATGACCATAATGACTGCATACTTGGGTTGTTTTATAAATGAAAACACCTGCAAAGTTAAAGTTTATTTTTTCGGGATCGTTCCCGTCAGAGATAAACATATTTGTATTAAATTTTGTTTTAAAAATAGAAAAGTAGCAAGAATGCATCCACTTGTAAAGTTTTATTAAGAGAAATATTCATTTTCCTCACCAACCACAACGTGAAATCTGAACAGTAACGTACCGAAGGTCTGTCTCATCGGTGACATACGTTGGGACTAAGATGAACCATGGGTATTTTCGATCTATTTTTTTTAATTATTATTAATCTTTATACTGGTTATGGGCAGTACTACCCTTAGATCACGTCCAGACATCTTGTCCAAACTGGATATAGGCCTAAGCCTTTAAAAGTGTTTTACACTATGCCTGTTCTAGTTATCATTGTAGTCATTCTAGTGTGCCCTGTAGGGCCCTCAAGGAAGGAACTTTTATATCCTTCTGCGTAAGCGCAATCTTTTTTTAATCTTTATAACTATCTGCGCTCCATACGACATGTAAAGAGATGGTGGCGCTGGTAAACCTTGGAGTTTCCCCCTGGTCATCCCGTATCTTACCAACTAGATCTTGGTTATTCTTATAATAGTTTAACTTATTATTATGGCTATAGGCTAGTGAGCACCCTATTCCCACCACATGGGCATCAACCCAAACGTCACCATCTCTTTTAATCACTTAGTCTGCCTTACGCAAATCCGCGGATGTCCTATAATGTGGTTCCACCGCTGTCTCTGAACTTTTGTTCTAAAAGCAGTTGTCCAGAATGAAGACCACGGCGTCATGCCTCCGCACGCGGACTCATGGGTGCGGAAGCAACACTGGGCTATATGAGACCATGAATCACTGTAGTGGCAGCCAGCCCTACAGTTTGAGTCATTACTACCTCATTAAGCTGTACGGTCTAGAGTGGGCAGGGCATTGATCCTCGTCCTGATAAGGTCAGTATACTCGAAACCAGGGAGGAGTCTGGTGTCATCCCTTACCTAATCATGCTGGGGAGGCACCACATATGACTCTTTTAAAGGAGCACCATCTACAGAACAGTGCAGCAGAAATGCCCATCTCATGTGTTCTGCAGGTGCTGACTCAATTAAGGTACCATGATAACGGGACCAGTCTTTAGCCTGCCTAAAGTCTTCTTGTATTAATAGGCTATATAAAGCCTCTCTGCAGATAGGGGAAGAAGATAGTTCTAACTTCGCGATTCTGGACAGCCGCGGGCGTGGGATCGGTCATCTAAGGAATGGAATCCCGAGCCCGCTGTCCTTCACCCTCGCTTGGAAATATGCAGTAGTGGTGTCAGGCGACTGTTGGAGCTATGATCTCACGGCTGAACGGATATCCCTGTCCATTGGGGACAATACCAAGTTATGTTCTACCAAGCACCAACTTGTGGTAACAGTGAGATTGGAGATAGTGGGAAAGAAGAAACAGTCTTTGCTGGGGCTTGAGAGGAGCTTTCCTCAAAGAAGCGATCCCAGCTTCTAGGATAGAAGGGACAGAAGACCTTCCCTTTGGGGTGAACATGATACCGAGGTATCTCCACTCTTCCAGGATGGTCAAAGCATGCAACGGCCTCCCGTTCAGGGAAAACTCTATAGTCTCGACCTTAAGCTTCTTGTCACGACCAGAGAGGAGGAAAAGAGCAGGACTTCTCTCCATTAATAGAAAGGCCTCGAATAGAGAAAAAAAGTCAACTGCCCGGTCAAGGAGTTCCTGCAAGCCTACCTTAGGAAGAGAGTGAAGAAACTCATCTATGACGCAGTTAAAGAAAAAGGAATATAGAGGATCACCCTGGCGAACACCACGCACTGCCGGAATAGAAGTCACACGTGACCCTGTAGTGATAATGATGGAGCTACCCAAGTATAGCTCCATAACATAGGAAAGAAAGGGTTCTGGACATCCAGCAATAGACAGCGCTTGAAAGAAAGCAGGAAGAGAGATACTATCAAAGGCGTTTTGGAGGTCCAGTTACGCCATATATAGAGGCTTAAGGCAGTATCGGGAATCAGAGAGAATTGAAGAAAGAAGACATATATTCTCAGCACACCCGTCCGAAGGGACAAAAGCTCTCTATCTACAATCATGCTGTATATGTTGCTGAATTCGTTTGACTAAGATTTTATGATAGAGTCTAGGTATCACAGGGGAGATGGTAATAGGTCTAAAGTCCGATGCACGGCTTGAAGTTTCTTTCTTCGGAATGAAGAGAGTTCTTGAAGCGCGTAGGTATGGTGGTGGTATTGCTTTACTAGAAAGGAGAATACCCAATAATTCTTGAAGAATCTTCAACGGCACCTTCCAAAGCCTAGTCGCAGGAAAGAACTGCTTTGATATCCTGGATGGAGACAGGCTGGTATATTTAAAGGGAAGGAATGGACCTCAATATGGTAGGTTGGTCATCATCAGGGAAGTGTGAAGGTGGAGCAGAAAAGACTGTACTCCAGAATTTAACAAAACCATCATGTAAGTCTGCTATAGAGGTGGAGGGGAAGCACCGTCAAGGATGGTTTTGGCAGATTGCCCTCTATTCTTTTTATAGAGGGCCTGCATAGCTGCATAGGCCCTCTTCCTCTGTTTCCTATTTGACAAAGTCATTATGGAATGAGACGTAGGCTGATGTTAAAGAGGCATCAAGTGTTCGGAGAATTCAGCATGGAGGTAGTCATTTAACTGATCTGTGATATCCATTCCAAGAAGGTGAGTCTGGATGAGAGATTTAAGAATTTGACGGTTATATTCCAGAAAATGAAGTTCGTCTAGAGACAATGTCAGTTTGAGAATCGAAGCCTCTTCTTCAACAGCAGGATGGTGGCTGGAAGATGGAGGGGCAGGGACAGGAGATATTACCTGTCCCTACCTGTGGCGGATAGCTGCCAATTCTTGAACAAAGCTTTGTAACTGGCTTTCCGTCTATGACACTTGATGTCATCCAAAGATCTTAATGGGAAGATCTTAAATAAAGCCGCCTCATTGCTGTTCTTTATCCATCGAGCCGTCAACTCGAACTCATGAGCGGCAAGGATCTTTTCTTCTTCGGAAGTTCAACGTGCTTTGACGCGTCCAGTTCTTATTGCACCGTTCACTTCGGCTGGATGTTTTGAGGTGCGATGCACGCCAAGGTAGACTGCGGTGGAGAATGCATGATCGCAGACCTGACGCACAAAGTGTTGTTGTGACCTATTCTTCTTATTCTATTCTATTAACTTTCTTATACTTTATATCCTACCGGCTGCGCCATTTATATTTTGTCCCATTTTACGATTTTTATTCTATTTTATAATTTCCTCTTATCTATGTTCTTCTATTATCTACGCACGATATATCACCAAAAATTCTACTAATACTTAAATTATTTCTCCCCTTAGTACCCCTAATATTTGTGTTTATACTGCGCCTTTTGGGATATTTAGTTTAAGATATTATATTCAAAAACAAGGAGAAAGAACTCAAATATGTCTGAAAGTTGCAGTCGTGACATTTTGTCTCGTTTCTTAACATTAATTTCCGGCGTGATTAGGTTCGTAATTTTTCAAGTGGTGCATTGGACAGCAATTTCAGACAACTGTTTTATCATTGGACAAAAGTTTATTAAATTCCTTAACATGGTACAGTTCATTTTTTGTGATTACTCAATTTAATGCTAAACTAAATACTTACAAACTAACATTAGCTTACTACAAGTAATCAGGCTATGATCCTATAATGAGTATTACGATCATGCCGCCATAATAATTCAACACATAAATTCACTTGACATGGACAAATAAGATTAATTCACACTGTTTAACTATTCAAACTTAAGTAGATTAACTAAACCTTTTTCTGCACTAACACACAATTATGACATTTTAACTTTCCAATACATTACAATGGACATGCAAAATTCTCACGACACTTAATTTTTCACATAACATTAACACTAGCCAGCTTACTCTTAATATATTCTGTCAGATACTAAAGTCCTAGTATAAGTTTTCCTTGGTCACTTCAACAGTTCCGTATTAGAATAATGACACTTACCACAAACAAATTTTAGTTAACATTAGATATATTTTACAGTACCTTTCTTTCTTGGGTTTTTCACATGGACCTTTGCCTTCTTCTGATTGAACTATCTTGATATAATCTCACCGATAATCTGCTTCTCCTACGTTCTTTTTTGGAATTGAAGCTTACGCTGGCTTAACTTTTCGTAACTCCGAATACACTTTGAATCATCTATATATTCGCCACGTGGACATCGATTTCTTTACTTCTTTCCCTTCTTGTAGTTGTCACTGAAGTCGAAACACAAAGAATATACTTTCTTTTCCTCGACTATATGGCATTCTTCGCTTCTCACATAGGAAATACGGAACCGAAATTCCGCTCACTTTTATTTCCGTGTTGTGACGTTAGAGATATAACCCCTATCTCGCCACTCAGGAAAACACCGTGAAATCCCTACGAAAAAGCTCGCGAAGGACTCCTTTGGAACAGAATCAAAACCAAAACCCAAAATAGCCTCGTGGGGGGGTTTCCAACCCTTTTATACCTGTTCTCCTAACGGCACTTTTTCTAACTTCTTTTCTCCGCCCCCCAACTTGTTTTTACTTCACCGACCAATTAGGGTGGCGTTTTTCTACCAAACGTCATTTGATCGGCGAGCCCGTGACGATGTCTCAATCTGGGAATCGGCCCTAAGCGATAGTCTGTTGATTTTCTTTTGCTAGCCTCTAATTTAATCCCCCTTCCAAAACTTTTCTATGAACTTACTTAATAACTTAATCTCTAGCCTCTCAAATACCATCTTTTATGATTAATCCTTTTCTGTCTTATTTATTTAACTTTTCTCATTTAAATCATATCACAATATTAATATATTCTTTCTTTTGTTAGTTAGTTTAACAAAACCTTTATATTTTATATATTTTATTGCATGCAAGAATCTTTCTTTTTCTTTTAATTAATTCAACTATTATCTTTAATGCAGGGATTTTAATTTATTTTATTTATTCTTCATGTTACACCATGATAGCTGAGAATTTTACATTCTTAAGATATCCAGGTGTAACAGTGTCTAAGATTTGGAACTTCTTGACCGCCGGAACAAGCATGATGAGAACTTGAAGAAATGGGTTGATGACAATCCTTGCAGAGCTTTCGTTTAACTTTCTTCCTGAGGACGCCGCTGGGATTGATGACAGGATCACCTCCAAACAAGAAACAGACATCTGGAATTCCACTCGACGATCTACACATCATTAAAGAATGGTGGTGTGTCGCGAGACAATTAAGAATGTTTATCATATAATGCATAATTTTACATGCATTTCCCTTTTCTTAGAAATTATTCTAAGAATATATTTAGGTGTCTGGAATTGTTCTAAGAATCATTCTTTAGTAAACGAATAAAAAAAAATACTTTCTTGTTGTCTCTTTACTACCGAGGTGTAGAAATGCTACGGAAAGAAAGTCGTTTTGTTTCTAAGACTTTTAAGACAAAGATAAGCATTAATCTTAACTTAAACATTGATTCTGTATTTCAACCGAAACTAAAATGCAGGACTACTTTGCTACGTTCATTATAGTTGACTGCACACTTTGGAGTGATACCAGACGCAGTGTTGAGTGTAAAGAGTGCCTGTTAGCAAGAAACGGGAGGAGTACAAACGTCTCTGAGAATGAAGATACTGTGTTCTTTAGCGATTTCTGAGCAACTATTTATTGTTTGATGTTTAACTCTTCGACTTGGGACTTAATTACTTGTGCTTTCTTTTATGCCACCATAATTACAATCTCATCATTAGAACACTTTACCGTTAGACGTACGTCTAGAATGATGATAAAAGGATATATATATATATATATATAATATCAGATAAAGAAGACAATTTACAAAGAGCAATATATAATTTAAACATTATAGTAGAACAGTTTGGAGTGAAAATTTCCACAGATAAAACTAAAACAATGGCATTTTGTGGGCAAACCGCAGTTAGAAGCAAAATAGTTATTAATAATAAAATGATAGATCAGATAAATACTTTCAGTTATCGTGGATGTGAAATATCATATGAAGGAGAAAAAGACCTAAAATTAAAAACTTCAAAATTTTTACAGATTACAGGTCTGATAAATAGAACACTCAACCCAAATATAGTACAAAAAGAAACACGCTTGAAAATATACAATACTTTAGCAGTGCCCACGTTATTAAATGGTGGTGAAATTTGGGCAATAAACAAACAAGATAAATAAAGAATAAAAATAAGCGAAATGAGATTTATGAGAATAACTGCAAAATACACATTATTAGATCATCAAACGAAGATATTTTAAAAGAACTAAAAACAAAATCAATAGAAAAAAAACAACAACTAACAATTATAAACAAAAATGGATTGAACATGTAAACCGAATGGCCAACACCCGACATCCTAAACAAATACTAAAAGATAAGCCAATTGGGAAGAGAGGGCAAGGTAGACCTCAAAAAAAAAAAGGCTGGTGGCGTGTGCGAAGTGTGCAATATACACAGGCGCCGCAGAAGAAAAGGCGCCTATGTCAAAAAATATGAGATGTCAAAAAATATGAGATAAGAGTTTAAACGAACAACGAATGGTACATATAATTATGAATGTACGTCGTCTTCCGTTCAGGCCCCTTCAGATCTTCCCGGAAACGAACAAATAAATTCTGAAAAGTCTATCCTGGACCAGATTATATCACTGTAATTTTTTATTAAAATTTACGAAAATATACCTAAAATAGTTCTTCTTTATTTTTAGATGTATCATAAATCAACTTATGATTAATTGTTGAGTTCCGTGTAAAAAAAAATTGCATACGCAGGACTAATCCGTAGGTAACATTATACTGTAAAGTGGTTTTCATTTGTTTTTCATTTCCTGTTCGTTTGATTCACACTTTATTCGAAAGCGGAAGTGGCAAGTCCATACGTGCCACTTCCGCTTAACTGGAGCATTCAAAATCAACGGCTAGCGATGTCATCAACAAATGAAGACGTTCAGACATCACTAGTGCAGGAAATCACCCAGGGCTGCCACCGAAAATGACTGACAGGGACAGGAGAGTGTTAAAATAGATGGCATGCAAAAACTGCCTACAATCGGCACAGATCATCCGTGATGAGTTCCAGAGCGCCGGTAACACCATGGTGAACTAATACTGAACGAGAAGAACTCCATTTACTTGGTGTCCACGGAAGAGCAGCAACACACACGTCGAACATCACAACAGCGAACAAGGCAGCTCGTCTAACCTAGTGCCAACAGCGTGTGAAGTGGACAATTGACCAGCGGAAAACGGTACTTTGGAGTAATGAATTAAGGTTCACCTGTTTCCAGTCTGGTGGCAGGGTGTAGGTGTGGAGGCAGCCTAGCGAACGCTTGTTACAACAATGTGTTGTATTCACAGTAAACTTTGTTAGTGGAGGAGTAATGGTGTGGGGTGCACTCAGCTGGTTTGGAGTGGGCCCGCTGTTCGTTCTCCGTGGTTCCATGAAGCCAGCTGAATACCTTGATATTCTGGATAATTAGGTACTGCATACCCTGTTGAGTTTTTATGGAACGGAACCGTGTTACTATCAAGACGATAATGCCCCATGCCACAAAGCTGCAGCTGTAATGGAGAGATGGGTGTTAAACTACTACCCTGGCTTGCGCAGAGTCCTGACCTCAACTCCATCGAACACCTGTGGAACGAATTGGAGCAGCGATTGTCCGGAACAGCACGTTCTCGATCTGTCGCTGACTCAGCACTGACTTGATGGAGGAATGGAGACAAATTCCACCAGATGTCTGCTACATTGGTGAAAAGCTTCACCAATGTAGCAGACATCTGTGCGTGCGCGT
The DNA here is from genome assembly GCF_054136105.1 of Typopeltis vanoorti. Taxonomy (NCBI): domain Eukaryota; kingdom Metazoa; phylum Arthropoda; class Arachnida; order Uropygi; family Thelyphonidae; genus Typopeltis; species Typopeltis vanoorti. The sequence goes on along the minus strand of NC_143573.1, from coordinate 61,708,222 downwards.
GCGTGTGGAAGGAGGAGGTGTCTTTGAGTGTTTTCTTGCTTGTTTGTCTATTTTTAAAGATCCAAGAGGGACTGATTTCTGCATAATACTAGCCAACTCATCTTTTCCTGAAAGCTCTTAAAATGTGATTTCTGTTGTAGATAGGATATGCATGATTATTTTCTTCATTTGATTACCATAATAATAAAAACTTATATTTTGATTTTATTCATATCGGGATTTATACTATTCAAAACATTGGAAAGGACAATGTCCCTGCTAGCAAATTATAAGTTCACATTTAATATGATATTTAAAAATATTACATGTTTTTGTAATATTTTTAAACCGATAGATGTTTTCGAAAAATAAAAACAAATAAATATAACTTTGTAAACCTATCCATCATATATTTAGTACCACGAATGGGATAAGGATAAATAATACGATATTTATCTTATAAATATCGTAGAAATAGGGAAGGATTGCACACAGAGCTATCTATCACCTCCTTTAAAAACCGTTATGTTTCAAGATAACTTATCCATTATTTGAACACTTCTAGCAGTTCAAGAACCGTTATTATACGGTAATCAAACTACAGCCTGAAACTAAAGAGGGGTTTCAGTGTTTCATTGAAAGGGGTTTTACAAATTGAAAACGACTTTCTAATCTACCCTATACGATTCGCGTGCTAAAAGTGCAGATCACAGAGACAATATTTAGTATGCGAATAACTTCTTCATTTTACATTGTTTTCCATATCGATTTTTGAAACAGATGGGACCGAATATTAAATATTAATACATTCGTTGCTCAGCCTTTCAACCGTCATGTTCGCATATTGAACATAGACTTCATCTTTCGACATTTTCTTGTCCCTTCTGTAACAAATTTTTCCCTTCATTTGTTGTCTTCACTTTAATTAGCAGATCATCTCTGACGAACGACTGTCTGTATGTTTTTCCCCAATTTAGAGAGTACTTTAAAATCATGACAGTAATAAAAATATTAATTTTGCCGATTCTTCAAGTTTCCATTTTCATCTTTCTTTATTTGACCACAGTATTCAATTTTATTACTCATTTTTAAACTCAACAAATAAAATTTGCTACTCTTCGTTATTCTTCTTATTCCCCTTCGGAGTGCATTCCCTTCAAAAATTTTAAAAATAAATCAACAGTTAGATGTCATGGATGAGATGCAGTTAAAAGAAGAAGAACTCCCTAAGCATCATTCTTTTCGAACATTTTTCCATTATCCTTTTTACTTACCTTAAAGTAATAAAAGAGAATCCAACATATGTATGCAATATTTTGAAACCGTGCCAGAAATTACTCATATACGTTGTTTTTCTGTTGACGTTCGTCTGCTTCCCAGCACGTGAAATATAACCAGAGCGCAACCTCGTGATTATTTTTCCTGTCAGCTAAATTTGCCATCTATGGTTTTATGTCAGAAATTTGAAATATTTCTAGAAGTCATGAATTTCTAAGAGAGAAGTTTTTGTTTTGGTAACTGCAACTTTCATGAGCTGCTCTTTTGAATGAAAAGAATATTTAACCAAGTAACAATTGCATTCAAATTAAAATTTAAATATAAATTTAAATTTTAAAATTAAAATTTAATTTTAAAATTAAAATTTAATTTTAAAATTAAAATTTAATTTTAAAATTAAAATTTAATTTTAAAATATAATTTAAAATATATTAAAATATAGTAGAAACGCTAGCATGGCAGAAAGTCTCATATTTTCGGAACAGTATAAGAAAAATATTCTTTAGTGCCCAAGAATTTCCTGCAGGGAGTATGAAGAGTTCTTTTAGGCATAACTATTTTTTTTTAAATCGGAGAAGGTATCAACTCTTAGTCATCACTGAAAGCTGAACCTATGACTATTGATGATTTCAAACTCATAATAAGAGCGAAAGTACGGCGCACAGCTGTCGCCATCTAGCGATCTCAATTCTTCTGAAATCAGTACTTAAGATATTCTATGAATTCGATAGTTCGAAAATCTGAAGAATCAAAAAACGGATGGAATCTTTGTAAAGCCATTTCAGCTCTCCAATAAGTATGATGGTGGTTTCACATTGGACAACGAAATTCACCTACTACCTAAAGATGTTTGTAAATCGAACTCACTCTGTTAGGTGAATGGGGAACTTGCTATCCACTCGGCTAACCAGGATGGCTAATGACATGGAATGAAAATAAAAAAAATTTAATTAATAAACTATTAACATGTAACCATCAGGGTTGATTCAGTATATTAATTTAATTAATATGTATGATGACGGCTTTGAATTTATGTATGTTGATGAATTCGTTTTATGAGACAGCATTTTGTAGTGAAATATATATATATATATATATATAGCTATGAGTTTAAAATTGGTCTTGGTTCTCGTGTTGATTTATTGGTCTTTACAATATTTTAATTTCTGTATTTTCATTTCTATATTACCATTGCAATTAATCTTAATATTTTAGTTTGTCTCTTTTATAAGTCCAAGTCGTCCTGCCATCTATTGGCTTCTTTTTGTACTTAATTCTGTATGACTTATTGGGAAGCTATAAAGACTAGGATTATTTAAATAAATACAGACAAATTTCATAAATGAATATTCCTGCTTATAAAAATTATAAACAAGCATCATAAAAGGCCCACTTCGTCCTGTGAAGTAACTGATGTTCAACTTCAGATTCATTATTCTCATAAGGCAAAATAATTATTTCAATACATTGATTAATTTTATCATTCAAGTTGAGGACTAGGAAAACCCTCTTTATCTATATCAATTACGATCGTTACATTGCCATACCAATTAGCACATTATAATTTATTTATATATCGAAGCAGATGACTGAGCAGATGATTTAGTTTAATGTCAATCATAACACACTGAAATACAAGTGAAATCAGAAGCACCATATAAGATTTAAATAAATATGAATAAATCAAAAATCTAATTTATTCCTACGTAGTTATTTAAATAAGCATGACTAAATCTCGTCAGATGAAGAAACATTCCAGAAATCAATTAAAAATGGACCGACACACTGCACAAGTTAAGAATTTTATGTACTTAAGAGAAGATGTTGTTTATACTGAAGATGATAATGACAAGAATATGTTATAAGGATTGACGAAAGCAAACAGTGCCTCATAAGATTGAATAAATATACGGATTTCGTTATAATATAATAACAAGGCATTCACATTGCAATTGAATATTTTTACTTTATAAAGAAACAGGAAGCTAAATTATGTTGTTTTCAAAAGAGTGATTGTATAACTTATTTAAAATATTTTGGTCTTAACGCATAACAAATGATGAGTTTTATAAATAGAAAAAACAAAAGGCCTTTTACCGAGAACGGACAGAGATGAAGTTCCATGGGTAGCTTTGGCAGTAATGCTGGGAGGAAAAAGTAAAAGGGGAAGCCTACATTAACTTGGTGAAGAATGACAGAATAAGACGACTGGCTCGGAGGGATGGAGACAACCAGAACTAAGTGGAAAAGACAGTGGTAAATGGAGAGGGTGAATCTCGACCATTTACCACTTCGACCATATGTGTCACGGAGCACGAAGATGATAGGGTAGATTTGTCATACTGTCTGCAATGGTAACTGGATGCAATATTAACCCGAAAAGTATCTCGAACAGAAAATGTAGTTGAGATGCATCTGATGTTATTTACACCACTTAATTTTATTTAGTATTAGATATTGTTATATATGTTATATATTGTTATATATGCAACACTTCTGAATAAGCTATTTTTGAAGGAGGAGGGTAATTTGCTACTATTCAAAATAAATTAAAGGTGCAAAAATACGCATTTTTAAAAATGATTTCGTGTTTAGTTTTAAATTGGTCAAATATATTTGTAAAAGTATGAGAACCAGTTGAATCACTTAAATTTCATAGAGTGCTCATTTCAATATCAAGAACCCGGAATTCAAGAAGTAGATGGTAGCATTGTCGTTACGGAAGTAACAGTCCTTGTCAGCGTACGGGTAAGCCATCGGAAGTAGCTTTTGATTATCATGGGTGAACAAGTACATTTGATTTGCTTTCCGTATCGATCACTAGAGAAGCAGTTTCAGTTAAACGTGTGCCATATATTTCACTCTCCTCATCCTGAAGGAACGGTATTCTGTAAGATGGAATTAATTATTTCGTAATATTGATTCACATTTTATCTCAAATGCGATCTCGTGATCTTGTTTTTTTTCTGTGTTTTATCTTTTCCTCTACATTCGTGACTTTTCGTGTCATGCAATGCACCACTTCTCAAATTGGTTCTTTTGCGATTTTATCCTTCTTTATACACTGTATATAAGCGAGGTTTTTTTCTGTCTAAGCCCAATCACATTGATCCATGTACTAGGACAAACTTGGCAAAGATGCAAAGCCATGTTTGCGAAAGTCCTGAAATGTGAATGTAATAAATACATTTTCCTGAATCATGATAATATTCATCAAATATTTCTTCCCTTAAGTTTCAACTTGAATTTTATAAGAAAAATAAAAACAAACAATAGCACAGCTGTATTATTTTGGGCTAGGAATTTTTGTATAGAACAAAATGAAAGTGAGCGATGCATTGTTATGGTAACGAAGTTTTCAGTGTACTATTTCTGGATGGATTTTGTCAGATCTTCCATGATGATAATGACTGCGCACTCAAAATATCTAAATAATGATCTTAGTGATTTTAATTACCATGGGTGGATCTTAATGATCCACCCATGGTAATTAATTCATAATGCACAATTACTGTATATTAATTTAGAAAAATATCAGCATGCATTATATACCAGAACTAAGTTGCGAAACCCACAGTAACACTTGGTATTTCTTCTTGTTTAGTTTTAAATTTGAACAATTTAAAACTAAACAAGAAATCAGTTTGAAAAATGTGTACATTTTTGCACATCTAGAAGAACGTTGTATTAACTACAATAGTGGCATCTGAGGGTCGACTAGTAAATTTTGATCACAACCTGTATCTTCACACAAATCGAAAACAAATTGCGAATCATGATAATAGTCATCAAATATTTTTTCCTTAAGTTTCAACTTGAATTTTAGGAAAAAAAATTAAAAAGAAACAATAGCACAGCTGTACAATTTTGGTACAGCTGTTGTTTCTTTCATAGGCATGTTTCTTCCATATTCATGTGCTATTGCTTCTTTCATAGTCATATTTCTTTTATAGTCTGAAATAAGCGTCAAAAGATTTGATTGCATACACCTAAAAGAAAAACCTCGTATTAACTGTAGTAGTAGTGTCATCTGGCGGTCATCTAATGAATTTTGATCACATTCTGTATCTTCGTGCAAGTGATGGAGAGCTTCTCTAGGCCACGACTTTACCTAATTCGCATAATTGATTTGTACATTCCTAATAAGCTTTAGCCCTATTTTTTTGTGATTTTTTTCACGTGTGCTCATGAATTACAGATAATTCCTTCTTTTAAGATTAGGCAAAATCCTTTCCCATCATGTTTGAAGATGGCTTTATTTGTTTATTCATTCTCCAAGATATAATGTTGATTTTTTACTTGTTTGGTAAAAAAACAGCTACAATTACACTCGGTAAAATAATGCAAATAATTAACATTTGAATTCTGTCGTTTCGGATTAAAGTATACCCTTCCAATCATGTTTTAATCAAATGACTTCATTATTGTTTGTTTGTTTTTTTCATTCCTCAAAGAGTAATGCAGAATACCGATAGCTTTTAAAGAAGAGATTGGCTAAAAACAACAGAAAGTACAGATAGTAAAAGAATGGAAATAAATTAAAATTTAAATTATAGACTGTTATTGACGTCAATTCTAATATATTTCTTTTTAAATGGAATTGGTATTAATGAGCAAGGGTATATCCTTTTGCAAGAGGAAACCAATACGAGATTCCAACTTAAAGCGTTACCATAAGAGAGTTAAATATTGACCAAGAAAGGAATACAAATTGCGTATTTCTACAAGAAATTGATAAGCCATGCAGAATCAGTACAGCATGGCTTATCAGTTTGTTTCTTTTAATCAGTTATTAAAAGAAACAAACTACAAATAAGAAAAATATGATATTGTTAAACATAAGTTTTATAAGCGAGATATTCCTGAAAAATATCTTGTTATCGATTATATTGATAATCGATTAGAGACATAATCCGTTGCAATCCAAACTGAAAAACAAATAAATTTACTGATATTTAAAAAGACACAACATCGTTTTGCTAGAAAAAAAAATTCGTAGAACGTATTCCTGATATTCTACGTAATTTTTCTCGGAAAATGATACGTTTCAGTATTGGGTAGTTTATTGAACGTTATATTTCCATTTTTCTTGTTAGTTCTTTCTTCTGTATTTTTATTTTTCGTGCAAAAGAGAACTGTTCGATCGTATTTCTATTGATCATTATTCTAAGATCTCTTCATCTTAAAATAATGAACGACCAAACGCACTAGTTGTCTTTCTTATCTATTTTCGACCAATTGTAAGAAGAATGAATGGCTTAAAGGTTTAAAGTTGTCTTGCAGGAAGTCCTGTTAAAACAAATACGCGTCTTTCTTATTTTGTTATCCCTCATTACTTTCTCTTTAGAAATATCCACAATGTGGGTCACTAGGGATTGAAAGTATTTCGAAAAATATCTTTCACTTTATTTAAAAAAGTTATAGCAAATCATTCACCATACGATAATGCAAGGAATGTTCCGTTTTGAATTAATCTTAGAATAATTTAGGAAAGTCTTCGATATTTCTTAGGGTATCTCATAGAAAGGTCAGACACTCGATGAAAAAGAGTGGAAATCAAATTAACCTTATCCTCTACGTTTATCGTAACTCCTGAAACTGGACAGTTCACTTAAGAAGATTGATTCCCGTGTGCAATGCCAAGATAACTTCCTGGTCGTTAAATAATATTTCTACGGTAGAAGCCAACTGTAAAATCCATTTAAAAAACTTCAACTTACTTTATTTAAACCTGCCTTTCCTTCTACTTTCCTGTCAGACTTTTCCATGTTGGATTTACTTTGTGTTTATATGTACAAAGCAAACATGTTTCTGAAACACAGTAGTATTATAATAAATGGAAATGTTTTAGATTTTTAAAAGTGTCAAAATATTTTGAAAATTTTCGATTGAGAGGAAGAGAAGATTTCGGAAAGTTGTATTTGTACATGGTTTGTACATTGTCTTTGTATATTGTTGCACATCTGTCCAAAAATCTTTCTAATGTAAGTACTTAATAATCCAGATGCTCTTTGAACAACCTCGATATTTTTGTTAAATATACCGGTGTATAAATTACATAAGTTTTCTTTTTTCATTGAACAGTTATTCGTGTTTCATAAAGTTATCAATATGTCACATGACAACTGAGCAACGGTGCTATTTATAAATTAAATGATCTGCGCCATGCAATTAATTAACAAATGACGTATTCATGATTCAAAGTAGTACGCATGAACACAGTACTTCGTTATTGGCTAATGAACGTGCCTTTCATATTGAATAGTATTTCCTTGTCACATAATTTTCAGAGTGAAAAGGACCTTTGGGAATAGACTATGATAAATTGGTACCAAAGAAAGGAGAAAGAAGAAAGGAAAGTGTCTCGCTGTTTGCACTGGCGCTGTGAAAGAATGTAATTACAGACTTTATGGAAAGTGAAAGAAATGACTGATGCCAGTTAGCGGTAAAGTACAAAAAGCATAAAAGCACATTTGTAGAGATTGCATTTGGAGCGAGAATATATGTACATGATGCAAATATATGTGAGCTTGTTAGCGAGAAGGAGAGAGGCGTCTATTATCCCAATTATCTACAACACTGTTAAACAGTACTAGAATTTAGAGGAGTTTTGCTTCCCATTTTCAAATATGAGAACAGCATCTTAAGTTCTGAGAATTTCAGATATGTGACAGAGTTTGCGTTTGTATAGGAAAAGGAAGTAAAACATGAATGGAAAACACGTTTCGAAAGGGAAGCTATGGATGATGGGGATAATTTGGGATTCGTATTCTAGCTACTACATATGGTCATCTTTATGTCTCTTTAAGCCTAAAGTAAGTAGTTTGATGAACACCATCTACCACCTAAAATCATTCCAAAATCCTACAGAGAGGGATTAGAAGTACAAACACAAATCTAAATCGCATCCAATCCATATATGTTCAGACATATTACGTCTATGTTATGTATCTAATAGGCCCTGGTGTGTGTGTGTGTGTGTGTGTGTGTGTGTGTGTGTGTGTGTGTGTGTGTGTGTGTGTGTGTGTGTGTGTGTGTGTGTGTGTGTGTGTGTGTGTGTGTGTGTGTGTGTGTGTGTGTGTGTGTGTGTGTGTGTGTGTGTGTGTGTGTGTGTGTGTGTGTGTGTGTGTGTGTGTGTGTGTGTGTGTGTGTGTTAATATTAAATTCTATTCATGTTTCTTTCAACTTCAACTTCTTTCAGTACTCCTATAAAAATATTTGAGAAAAATAAAAAAAAAAGTTATCTGAAGAACAAACGAATGTATTAAAATATCGAAAATTACGAAAATGAGATCTTGCGAATTGTCAACAGCGAATTTATGCATTAATTAAAATTGACAAAAAAAAAGTTTAGATCTTGGGCTGTGTCAATCCTTTTTCTTTTCAAAAAGAAGTAACGCAGGTTTATGAGAATAAGGTATTAGAGCTGTTGCACAAATTGAATAAGAATTCAGCAATAGCGACTGATGAGATATCAGCACGTGCGAATATATTAAAATAAAAATTAAAAATAAAGTAAAAATTAAAATTTAGTTTCACATACTGTGTGTTTATTACTGACACGCAGTATTTGCTACATAGTATTCACTCGTTAGATGTTCAAGTAAAAAAAAGTAAAACAAGAATAAATAATAAGTCATTTCCGTATATTTAAAACATTCAAATTAGTTTTAAGTATCCATTACGTTTTTGCCTTTTCCTCGATTATCCTGTTTTTAAAAGGTCTTGTACTATTTTCCTACTTGAGTGTAAACACATTTTACAATTAAAGCTTTTACTGATGTCAACATATATTGTGTCCAGAAAAGTGAATAAATAGTCGGGAATAAATTAGTAATTTGCTAGCTACAATATGTGTATGATGTGAACTGAAATACAACCCCCCCTGTTGTCAATTAGTATCTTACAAGCATGCTAACAATGTAAAGAATCCGTTAGATGAAAAGAAAAAATGGATTTGTTCTGTTTACCGTATGTTATTTTTAAACCAATCTAAAACAACATGCATTGTTTTTACAGTACAATGTATGTTGTTTTCAATTGTGTAAATTACGCTAAAACAATGAGGCGTAACTAAAGTTTGTCAATTGCATTTCATATTTTGGTAATTAGTTTGTTTTCCATGAAATTACATATTTTTAATGAAAACCAACAATGTACTTTTTAGTTGAAAAAGCTAATTCCAAGTCACATTTAGACTCTTAAGAGAATGAGTTAAAAAATAAACTGTTCCGTTCACTGCATATATAACAGAGAGTTTTTATGAAGCCTTTTCTGAGTATTGGCAAGCGCGCTGCTCATGTTCATGAATGTTTATGAATATCAAGCAGTTGATGATATCTAGTGCACTGAAGTACCGAAGATTAACATTCGGAAAATATCTTTTTAGTTACAGAATTAACAACAAACAAGCAGTGTTGTAATTATGCATTAGCTATTAAGAAGTCGATTAATGTGGCATTGAGTGAACTCTATGGTTAAAAACTAGGGGAAAATCACAGATAAAAGAAATTGTACAACAGGTATTTAATACAGTATTTTAATTCCTCGATTTCTGAAGTTGTACTGTAATTGAATTAATTACACTTTCATGAACAAACAATCTTAATTGTGTGTCCGCATGTAACCACGTATGGACACACACTGGAGTTTTCTCCAAGAGCGCACAAGTAATTAAAATTTAGTGCTTGTTTTCAATTAACGAATGCAATTGAGCTCGCAAGAATTATTTTGTAGTTCAACTGTGACAAGAGCAGTTCTGGATTGAGCTCTACTGGGTATGGTTTAAATTTCATGTTTGCGAAGATTTCGTAATGGCTCTTTCAGCAGGCAAAACTGGAGAAAACCATTACAGGTGGTTCGGTGAAGGGAACGAGTATGAGAAGTGAACGGCTCAGGACAAAAATAAATACTGAAAGCAGCTCTTCCTTCCTTCCTCTTCTGTTGGTTAAATTTTGATTTGAAGTGCTGAATGAATACTAGGAGGTTTCATCTAAAGTATCATATGTTATAATAACTCCAACTTAAGAACAGAAAAGCAAATAAATAAATAAATAGATTAATTAATTAATTAAAAAACTGAGGCTTTTACGTCATTTCTGATGTAAAAGTCAGAAATGACATCACGCTTTTACCGAACAGTTTTACGTCATTTTCGAGGAAGCAGATAATCATAGAGCGTGAAGTCCTAGGACTGTTTAGGATCTACAAATTTTGCTTAGCCAGGTTTGTAGATCATAAGCATCTGGCTGTGCTTTTACTCATAGCAGATTCCTTTGGATATATTATTAGTGAATAGAAGTTGGATTAATCTCCACCAATGGCAGAAATTCTTCAGTAGATTGAAAATTAACAGTGGATTAAAAAGATAAAAGTTGAACTAAAATAGAGAAAATAATTTCATTTATGCAGTAATAACACATTTGGTCAATGGTAATTGATAACATAATTAAGTTCACATGGCTCTGTTGCATAATATTGTCCTAAATTATAGGTTGAGCCAAATAATAGAGTAGAAATCATCTCTATTCAAATAAATGTGTTTTGTCTTCTCTTTCATGAAATATTAAATAAATAAATGTAGTCAAACCATAATGAAAAAAATTCGGAATCTTAAACATAAATTGATTTTACATCATCATCAGTCATAAGTCATCGAGAAGTAAACGTTTATTATAAAAAATTCGCAGGTGGCGTGATAAGGTTGACCAAATGTTTCTAAAAAATCAGTAAATAAATAAAATAACAATAATAAATGTAGCATAAATTTCCAGACGAGTTTGGTTTTCCTGACAACTAATACTGACGGTGAAATTCATGCACAGATTAGTGAATTTAAAAAAAAAATCTCGAAAAAATTGTACAGTCCAAAAAAACCTTTGCAGTACTATTATTAAATTTAACAGACAAAATAAAATAATCACGATAACTCTATATATATAATAAGTTTTAATAAGTTATAAGTTTTGTTAAAGTTAACACTTCTTTATTTAATCTGAATTAAATGGAAAAAAGACCACAGCAAATAAATAATTTGATAAAATACTAACGTCACATTGTTTCAAAAAATATAATTTTCTTAGGTTGATGCAAGTGTTATCTCGATCCTATTGGAATGTGACATTGTTTGGCTCTAATTAGCGCATGCTTTGTATTCACTCCTGTGAGACATCATCAATGATACTTGGCCTTTACTGATCGGCGTGGGATATTGCTGTTTACGTCAAGTGTCTATGTTCATTTGCCATGGGAAAACTTTGCAGAAACTCAGACAGTAATCTTGACATTCAGTGGGGCGTAAAGGCTTGTTGTACGTGCTCTTATCTTATGGTCTAACCTTCTGTCTATTGCGATTAAGAGAGAGTTTTCTCTTTAGCTGCTCATTCCAAGTAATGCTGAATGACTTTAACCACAAACTGCACTAATTATTGCTCGAGTGTTTCAAAATTCTGATCTTTTGTCTAATCATAATTCTCTTCTGACACCAATGACCTTCTTACACGGATAGCAAATTAAAAGAAAGCTGTAAGTTGTTTTGTCGTTTGACAAACACCAAACGTTTTGGAACTAGTATCAATAGAGAAGTAATAATCTCATTAACTTTAATATAATTAATACTTGGTCCTATCTCCTTCCATTGTTGAAATCAAAAAAGATAAGTGCTTTAATCATGTTTACCTTCGAAATCTCCAACATCTGACAAGAACAGATAGACGATATTTTAATATACTAAAAATAAATAAAAATGTATAATAATATGAATAAATATAAAATAAGTAAAACTAACGCTGATCCATAAGCTTGTGTTTTGTGTGATGAAAGCAACTGTCAGGTTTATCTGAACAGAAATTCAGTTTCTACTGAACTTTCTACAAATACTTTCACGGCATTTGAGTATTCGAATTAATTCCATTCAGTTTTGTTAACTTGTTAAAATATATGACAGCCAGCTAGTTAAACTTTAAGTTTGGTGAAAAGATTTCTTTTTTACTCTTCCTCTACGTCCTTTGACATTTTAAAATACATTTTTTCATATGAAAGTTCTTAAAATCACAGCTAAAATGTTTAAAACTAAAAGCTAACAAATTCGTTTTCTTTCAATATTGCTAACATTTCACAACTACCTGTTTTTCTCGAACACTGTCATATACTCATTTACTACCTTTTTTTATAATGCATCCTCTGTCCAAAGAGAAACCGAAATTTTGACTGAAAATAAAACACAGGCCAATTATAATTATTCACATCATTTATTTCAATCACTATACTCTCTCCCTCAGCTTCGATACAACGTTTTGCACGGTCAATTAATTCGTTAAACGAGTTTTTTATATCGGTTTTTGGGATACTGTTGTGGATCGTGGTTACTGCCGCTTGAACGTTTTCAGTGGTGTCGTATTGCTTTCCTTTCATCGACAAAAAGTCGGGGAAAGAGAAAGAAGTCACAGGTGATAAATCAGGTGAATACGAAGAGTGATCCAACACACAAACTTTGTTTTTGCTCAAAAACTGTCTTACAATGTTCGAACGATGAGATAGTGTATTATCGCGCAAAAGTGACCAGCTGCCTGCAATCACGATATTCATGCCGTATACGACGAATTCTCGCTATCAGTCGCTTCAAAACTTTGATATAAAACTCACCTTTGACCATCTGGCCAGGCGGAACGAATTCTTTGTGGATAATGCCCTTGAAATCGTAGAAACAAATCAGCATTGTCTTTACTTTTGACTTCTCCAAGAGACTTTTTTTTGGTTTCATTTCGGGCTCATACTCAAAACGTGGTGTTTTGAGTATGAGCCCGAAACAAAAAAATAAAAAACAAAAAACGATTCAAGGAAGTTTGCGTTCTTACGAGCGGTTTTAATGAGATCTTTGCAGTGTTCAATCTGATACATTTTTTGATCGTGGGTCAACTTGTGGGGAACAAATCGTGAATTCAATATACGAAGGCCCAAACTCTCAGCCAAAATGTTGTGCACAGTTGATTTTTGAATCCCCAATTCATCTTCAATCAATCTCACGGACGATTTCGGGTTGGTTTTCTTTGATGAAATCACGCACTTTTCGGATGTTAACTTCGCTCAGTCCAGTTTTTGGACGGCCCGGCTTTTCGTCGTCCTCAAGCGTCTCAAGACCACTTTGAAATCGCTTACACCACTCGTAAACTTGAGTACCGGATAAACGTTCATCGCTGTATGCTTTTTGAAGCATTTGATGCGTTTCGGTAAAACTTTTACCAAGTTTAACACAAAAGTCAATCGCAGCTCTCTTTTTGAAACTCATTTTTCGACCGTAAATCAAAACACACTGTCAGTCTTGGCACTATAACTCGGCTTCTAATGAAACAAATGTCATAAAATGTTGACACAACACTAATGAAGGTTGCCGCTTTCGACAACAAAAAGATGCAACAGGTGGCGTCACTAGTTTCTTCTATTTTCGAAAAGTTCGGTTTCTTTGTGGACAGAGAGTGTATAATCGTTCTCCTTTCTAGTATTAGATAAACATCTATTATGAAATTATTAAAACTTTCGTAACTGTGGACACATAAGTGAGATAGGAAAAAAAAATGCTTTCATTTCGGCTTAATTTTATTTTTGATTAAAAAAGAAAGTTTTTTTTTCTCATATAATTTTTAAACCCAGGCCTCTTTCCTAAGCGAGAAACATCTGACAGATCGCACTTTTCTGTGCGTGACATCAGAGCATAAATTTTTTAGAAGCATAATTTTAATGGTTGTATGATGCTCCTTATAATAAATTTAAAAAAAAAACAGTATTAATATTAACCGAATAAATAATACTGGATTATCTGTTACGCTATGTTTTAAAAACAATACATTAATTCCTTAATATTTTGGTCTAATACTACTTTTATTAAAGCTAGAAAAAGAGAAAAAAAAATTAAAGGACCAGAGTCGATACCACATAAGTAGTTCTCATATCATTAGTATTGCGATACCAAATCTCAGTGATCCGTAATACCAAGTGATCCGTAAGAGAGAGTGTTGAAGCCATCTTTAGGAACACTATCCCATGAAATCATCAAGCACCGATACCAATAGGGGTGGTATATTATTAATCTTCCACCGAAACTGATCACCTTCCATACCACACTTCACAGATGCAGAACAATATTAAACTCAAGGGCACTACAGTACATTGGAACTTGATATTATCCATCTTAAACCACCTACTCTAAAATACTCTTGTGACTCGAGAAGAAATGCTATGGATTTTAATGAACAATCGATCTTTGAATAGAATATGCCAATCATTGAGTGTTTTTGGTTATCGAGAAATGTGGAGTGGTTTTCATATATTCTATCTTCTAGATGAATTAATTTCAAACGCTTCAGAACATAAAATCATTGGATTTTTCTCTATTCTGGCCATTCTTTCATTGTAAAAGAATACCAGTCTGAACAGTTCAGCAACGACACATTTCATTATTGAGTTTTACACACACACACACACACACACACACACACACACACACACACACACACACACACACACACACACACACACACACACACACACACACACACACACACACACACACACACACACACACACACACACACACACACACACACACACACACACACACACACACACACACACACACACACACAAACAATAAATATATATACTGGTTTCTATAAACTGAGGAACAAAGATGCAAAATTATTCATCATAGAGGATAAGAAACTGTATGATGAATTTTTATTCAATTCGGTGAAAAGCAGTACGATACGAAATGCGAAAGAAACACTCACAAACATTGCAAATAAATAGTTCAGTTTTGTAACAAATGGGTACATGAAGACACTGGTCAAAATGAGATTGTCAAAGTGTCTCAGTAAAGAAGGCAGTCATTGCAGGCAGCAATACACTTCTCACGATAATGTTTCGTACTGTTTTAATGGTATACAGGAGATCAGTTGGTAACCCCCGGAAAGCTTTCCTAAGTCCCTCAAGGTTATAGGTAGGGAGTTCAGGGCAGCAACATGTCTACCTAGAGCATCCCAGATATGCTCAGTAAGATTAAGGTCAGGAGACCTGACAGGTCGGTCCAGTCTATCGATACGTACGACATACTCTCCTTGAAGACATTGGTCCAAGAGCTTCGCTCGAGGAGGACAAGTATTATCGTCTTGTATGATAAATACACCGTATGCATCCCTATCGCACCCGTACGGACGAACATACGGGTACAGGACCTCGTCTCTATAAGTTGCAGCACACATGACTACGATAGAAAGCACATAGAGATTGCTGCACCCAACGAGATCTCTCTCTCTCTCTCTCTCTCCAAACCATCTCACCATCCGTGGAAGTGTCTCTTGCACGGATATTAGAGGGATGATAATGTGTCCCTGGCTCTCTTCAGGTCATAGCACACTCCATATCGCTTTATACAGCAAATTGGGACTAATCTGACAATACAGACCTGCACTGGTCTTGAGTCCAGTCACTGCGGAATCTGTCACTTTTATACCTTGTTCATTTGCATACACCACTCATTTGTATACAATAAGCAGACTCAGCGTCACGTTTTACATAATGTACCTAACTTTCATGTGTTTTCTTCATATATATATATATATATATATATATATATATATATATATATATATATATATAACTTCAAATTTCAAGTAATATATACAAACAAAATCATGGACTGGCTATGGGTAATCCTTTATCTCCTGTACTCGCAAATATTTACTTAGAGGATTTTGAAACCAAAGCTATCTCTTCCTTTATTTTAACACCTAAAGTTTGGAAACGCTATGTAGATGATGTCTTCATTATTTGGAGCCATGGACATGATTCCCTTATGGGTTTCCTCGAACATCTCAATAGCCGACATCAAAGTATTAAGTTTACTGCCGAGCTTGAAACGGATAATTCCTTGCCTTTTCTTGATGTCCAACTGACTCGCTCCTCTGGTAAACTCAAAATATCGATATATAGAAAGCCCACACATACCAACAGATATATGCATAGCCAGTCCCATCACTTCCCTCCTCATAAGCTTGGAATAATTTCCACCTTGGGACAGAGAGCCCGTTCTCTTCTGGATGACCCGAATGAACTTCTTACAGAAATAAACCATCTGAAAACTTCTTTCGAAGTTAATGGATATTCCAAGAGAATCATTGAAAAATTCCTTCTTAATTCTCCTAGACATCACTCAGAAGAAACAAATAGATTCGCAATATATCTATTCCTTACATAAGTACAGTTTCACACAATTAGCAAAAGTTCTAAGAAAATACAAAATTAGAACCTTGTTTACTCCACTTCCAAAGATCTGTTTCTTAATAAGCCACCCAAAGCCTTGTCATCATCAAATCAAATACCCTGGTGTATATAAAATATTGTGTGATTGTGATATTCCTTATTTTGGGCAGACAGACAAATCTGTCGAACTGCGTATGGAAGAACACATGAGGGACATTATTTACAAGAGACAGAGAGCCAGTGCATTATCTAGTCATATCCTTTTCTCGGCTAATCCTAATGATGAAAACGAAAGTCACAAAGTTTGCTGGGAAAAATCTACTAACATCTTCCGTTGCAATGATGAACTAGAGAAAAAAATCGTGGAATCTAGAGAAATCATCTTCAATCCTGTTCATCTAAATAATAACTTCAGCTACAACCTCCCAGATTTTCATACAGCTGTAATCATGTACTGGCGTTCACGAGATCTACTAGCACGCACTTTCCCAACAATACAACTAACGAAAGAACAGCTTTAAATACAACCACAACGATTTAGTGTCAATTATGTATAGAGACTCTCTATGATGTTCATAGTTTATTTAAGCTTCAGTGTTTTAGTGTTTTTTCTTTCTTTTATAATCTCACCTGATGAGGCTATTAAGCCGAAACTAGTCGTGTTTTTATATTAAAACCTTTTTACTTAAATCTCGGTTCTAGTCATTCAATTCTTTATAATATATATATATATATATATATATATATATATATATATATATATATATATATATATATATATATATATATATATATATATATATATATACACAGTAGGCCTTCACCCTAGTGGGAATTATACAGGCTGAACATCATCTTCGTTATAGTAATTTTCTGAAAATTTAATTATTTGATGGTTTTCACATGCCATAAACGCGTCTTGGTGTGACTAAGAATCATAATCGATTCTTATCTCGTGCTAAATTACAATTAATCATGTTCTTATAGTTTCTCCCGTCGTTCTTCTCATGGCAGAAATATGCACACCGAGCAATTCTTCCTTTGATTTTCCACAATTTAAAATTGCAGTCATACAAACACCGTCATAGTTCACATAATACCCCAGTGCAATAAAAATGAATGCCCAGTGTACATTTCTCAAATGCGCTTAAAATGTAATGAATCTTTTTTTTTCTCTACCCTTGAAGTTTGTGTAATTTCTACCGAATCACGTGCTGTATGCAGTTCGAGTGGTGGGCTTACTCGGCACGCGCTTCACGCCGTAATTATTCAGCTACGGAGCCAGCGCCCCTTCCATTCGAAGGTACGGTAGTAAAGCAGCTATCTGGCCGGCCGCCAGATAGTACAAGGGACCGAACCTGTTGGTAATGCATCGGGAGCCTTCACGATCAGATGGCGAATAATTCCTCTGCTGTTTACTGTAAGGGGAGAGAGAGAGAGTTTCAATACATTATCGTGTAAGGGAGATACCGACGCACGCTTGGATTGCAGTCCAGGCACTCCCTGAGTGTTAGTCCTGTCCACACGTCTCTTCACCTCTACCTTACATTATAAGTTTTCCGCTGCCATGAAAGATTGCATAAAATTTATGTGTCACTACAGTTAAAAAATCTACCACAAAAATCAACAAAATTAAAAAAATATATATATTAAAAAATACAACAAAAATAAAATAACCAAGAATCCCATAATAAAACAAAATGACATGTTAAGTTAAAGGAGATGGTAAATCCTGTTTTATTTTATAGCCAGGTACGAAACTCGGATCGAAATCCATCGAATCCATAGAGTTTCATGCCGAAAAAACTATCGGCGAGCCCAAGTGTAAGTAATCACTTGGGTAGTACAACACTACCCAGACCGGTTTCAACCTTTTTTTTTTGAGGTCTCATCAGTGAGTAGGTAGACCTGGAATATCAAGGTTTTTAACAATTGACATTTATGACTTTAGGGGTGAAGCAAGATGCTTTTCATATTCCCTGCTATCTGTTGTGGTTACAGTGAGGGTAAAATTTATGAGCAGATTGCTCGCCCTGAATGGGCATGGAGATTATGCATCGCTAAAGGAGGCTAATATAGCTTTTGATCTTCTATATTTGAATATGTCCGTTGCGTCGTATGCTGCAGCTTGCTGAACCAAATCGTTGGGGTGTGTGGACGTCTTTAGGATAAACTTGGATGCTAAGGATTGTAGAAAAGAGAAAATATATGGAATATTTGTATCTCTATGAAGTTGATTGTTTCTAATATACCACGGGGCGTTCAGAATCATTCTCAAGCACTTGTTCTGCACTCGTTGTATCTTGATAATGTTAGTATTAGAGGTGTGGCTCCAGGTTGGAGAGGCATAGGTGATTATAGGACGAATCATCATCTGGTATAGCTGCAATTTGATTCTGTTACTGAGCTTGCTATTTCTGTTAATTAGCGGGTAGATCTGAGCTATGACTTTAGGTGCCTTTGCGTACGTAGACGTGATGTGTTGGTTGAAAGATAGTTTTTTGTCGAGAATTACACCCAGGTAATTTGTTTCTGTCTGCCAGGGAATTTTAGTTTAGTACTGAATAGTAACACATCTCCTGCAGGAGACATTGGTCTTTTTGAGAAAAGGACGGCTGAATTTTTCTGGGGGTTAACTTCCAATCTCCATTTGGAGAACCAGTCCTCCAGCTTTAGAAGGTTCTTGAAGCTTTCTAATAACGAAATGGGGTCGGAGAGATCTGTTAGTATTGCTGTATCGTCCGCATACAAGGCCAAAATGGAAGACATCGGATTGTGCGGGATGTCCGACATGTATGCAGAAAACAGCAATGGAGCCAGTAGCGATCCCTGCGGCACTTCAGCAAAGATACGGAGATAGGACGAAGTAGAACCGTTGATTGTGACTTGTATTGATCTATTCTGAAGATATGAATGGATTAGACGAACCATTTTTAGTGAGGTACCGGCTGAGATAAGTTTGTGTATGAGTCCAAAATGCCAGATTTTGTCAAATGCTTTTGATAGGTCTAGGAAAACAGCTATTGTGTACTGGCACCAGTTATTGCTGGTGGTGATGTATTCCACAATTCTGTGGATTTGCTGGGTAGTACTATGGTTTAGCCGAAAACCAAACTGTTCTTTAGGGAGGATGTTTAGGTCATTTACTGAGGTTTGGAGTCGTGAGAGAATGACCTTCTCTGCACCCTTATCCAGATTAGAGATAAGACTGACTGGACGATAATTTTGCGGTAGGTGTGGCTCTTTGCCTGGTTTATGTATAGGAATTACATCAGACAGTTTTCAGGTAGAAGGGAAATAGTGAAATCTTAAGATTGCATTTATTATACTGTTCAGGTGCACTACAGCTTTCCGAGGTAGCAGCTTGATCACCCTGTTTGAGATGCCGTCTGGTCCAGGAGCTTTATTGTTCTTAAGTTTTTTACTAATATCATATAATTCAACAGGTGGAGTGGGTGCAATATGATCAGCGCTGGTATCTGGGAGATTTAAAGCGTGTCTGACCTGTCTGTGGATTTTGTACAAGTGATTGAAATCTAAGTTGTTATAAGAGGGTTTGCACTGCTCCTCTAGATTCTTCACTATGGCCTCTGCCTTATCTACATCTGTGTGAACTAAGCCCTGGTTTGAGATTATGGGGGGAGGGTACTGTTTTTATTTCTTATGTGTCTCAGTAACCCCCAGATAGAGTGATCAATAGGTGAGAATAGAGGATAATATTTTATCCCAAACTTGGTTTCTATGAGTTTTAAGTGCATCTCTTACTGCTCCATTTATCCTGTTTAGAGCTGTTTTATCTTGTGGTACGCTCATGTTAGGGAATCTTTTCCTAGCTCTGTTTTTGTCTCTGATCAAGTTCATGATGTCTTCAGGCAAACAATCTGGCTTGCGGGCAGATTTATAGGAGGTAGCTACCTTTATAGCAGAAATAATTTGTTGTGTGAGATTTGTAACTGCCGTTTCTACTTCTTCTTTTGTGCGTATGTGAGGAACAGATCCAATATAATCCTTGAGTGCTGTTGACAGTCTTTCCCATGCAATGTAGGAGTGAGAAGGAGGACACAGGTATTCTTGATTTCCCAGCTGTAGTAGAATTGGATTGTGATCTGATGATAGTTCATCCATAGATATGATGCTGTATTGAAGTTTGATATCCTGCAGGATAGCTATATCCAGGATGTCAGCAGTGCCAAACGTACTGAGATGAGTTTGTTCGGCGGAGCCCGTTACAACAGCGTTGCTTGATCCTAAGTAATTAGAAAGGATACAACCATTCTTGTTGGTGGTTGTGCAATTCCACGCAGGGTGCTTGGAATTCAGATCCCCGGCTATAATAGTGGGCTCTCTGACGCATAAGATGGCATTTAGGTCAGAGTGAAGTAGAGATTTTTGGGGAAGGTTGTAAGCTGAGTAGATTTTCAGTTTGCCAGTAGAGCTGGTGACAACTTCCACGCCTGTGATCTCAAGGTTAGTGGTTGAAGGATTGCTCACAGCGTGGTGCTTAATGTAGTTTTTAATGAAGATGGCAGTGCCACCGCCTCTGTCATTTCTGTATAGGTGATAGTCTATATCACCTATATAGAAATGACAGAGTAGTCTGTCATTTCTGTATAGGTGATAGCCCCTTATTGTAGGATTGTCTGATGGGCTTAAATGAGTTTCACTGATTAATATAACATCTGGTTGATATCTATATGTGAAATTTCAGAGTTCCAGAATTTTGTTTTTGAGGTCATTTGCGTTCCATGCAACTATCTGAAGTGACGCTGGAATGAGTTTGTTACTATTCATTTATAAGAGCTGTGAGGATGACCTGAGTTTCACGAAGAAATCTTTTAGTGGAGGTTTCAGTAGGGTTTTATAGGCTGAAATTTTGTAGCATGTTTGCTAGTGAGGCCGTAATAACAGCTATTAGATTTTTAGGTGCTGTTGGTTGATTTTGTTCTGGTATTGGTCTATTTGTGCGGGTCACATCGGCATAACTTCTTGTTTGCTTATGGGTGTCTTTATTTTTGGAGATCTCCGATTTTGGCCGCTGAGTCTCCGGTTTTGATACCTGGGCCTCTGGTGTTCTTATACTGTAGGAAGAGGGCTGATTGATTGCCTCCATCCGTCTGTTCTTTGGGTGCTGAGTACATCCTTTGTAGTTCGCAGGGTGAGGGCCACCGCAGTTTGCACATTTGGCCGAGGTGGTCCTCGGCTTTGTGTAGACATTGGTTGGGTGGCTTTCCCCACATTTTAAACATCTATATTCTGCTCTACATAGATTCTGGGCATGGCCAAACGTGTGGCACCTGTGGCACTGCCCAGAAGATGATCTTTTCCGGAGTGGTTCTGGTGTGACGATGAGACCACAGACTGTTTTTAAGTTGTAGATATCCTTGTATATTTTATTAATCTCAACTAGGACTAATGGCATGGGAGTCTTGTCTGCTTTGTACATTCTGCTGACTTTGACTGGAGGCAGATCTTGAGAATTCAGGTCAGCAGCTATTTCAGCTATGTCAATGTCTTCACAGACACCACGAAGGACCACTTTTAAGTTTTTTTTCGGAGCTTAGCGCAAAAGGTACGATACTGGATGCCACTGTCGTCTAGTTCTTTGGACAACCTTCTATAGTCTGTCACTGTTGCTAGCTGGATCTTTATGCCTTCATCCATGTTTTTGGCCTTAATGAAGCCAATGTGCAGATTGGACATTGTGGATCTTAAAGCTGTCCACTTCTTCTTTTCTCTAAGGATGATCGAAGGCACCTTTTTTTGGGAGAAATAGCGGCATTCGAACCCTGAGAATCCTGTTCCATTTCATTATTGTCATTGTGCGGTTCTTCTGTTGCCCTTCGCTTTCTGCGTGCGCGCACTTCTACAAAGTCTGAAGGAGTAGAAGGCACCGATTCTAATTGATCTTCTACGACAACGTCTGTGACAATTTCCAGGGGAAAAGTGTCGTACAATTTCACTTTTCCCAGCCAATTGTTGTTAAGTAGTTCACCTAGTCTTATAAATTCTTTATATACCTCTTCGAATATTGTCTCATTTAGCTGTTTTTTCATGATTATCAATGTGAAGTAAAAATTAAAAAAAAAAAAAACGCTTACCGTGCAGTTGTAGTCTTACCAGCACTGCTACAGGACTTTGTACTGTTTTGGCAAGAGCACTGAATCAAAAATTGCATGATATACACCAGTGCTTCCCAAACTTCTGGATGTCAGGGCCCCCTTTGCAAAAATTAAAATATTTCACAGCCCCCCTCGAAAAAAAATCGTAATAGAGAGATATTATTATTATAATATTTATTGTATTTATATTCAATACAAAACATACACAGCGAATATTGCAAAAATCAAATGCATATATTACATTTTTTGCCTCTTACCGTTTGATTCTGAAGACGATGCGGGCTGTTCTGGTAAAATACTGTCCTTGTTTTTTTTTTCGTCTGTTTCTGCTTCTTCTGATTGTTCGCGGGATTTTTTTATATTTTTTATCAGCTACTTATCCATCTCAGGATTAAATTTTGTAACGTAGAATAGATCAAATAATAGCACCACTTACCGATACTGGCACACCACAGTCTGATAACATGAAATTAGTGAATATTACCTGAATAAGGGAATCCCCGTACCAGGAACATTTTTCTCTTTTGTGACTTTTCTCCCTTTACGGTAATTAAGCCTAACGCGAAACACACAGCAAAGGCAGTTTATTAAAACGTGCATATCATTGGTGCGGTATTAACAAAAGATCGCGCAACCGAAAGATAAAAGCATAGCTGACAATTGACTTGAAATGTTAACTCTTTTCAACCGAATTCCATATGTGAAACTGCCATAATAACATTCATTATATATATATATATATATATATATATATATATATATATATATATATATAATGTTTTAATATATAATATATTAGTTTTAACACGTTCGGTTGAATTGTAATGCTGCCTTGGGAAATCGAAATCACACACATTTAATTAATAACAATAGTTTTTAGTGTGTTTGCCCATGCAACATATGGTTTTGTTTCAGTGTATACAGCATAGTTTCTGTATGAGGGGATATGTGATTCATTAATTAGTGTGTTTTTATCCCAGTTGTCTCTAATTGCACTATTTGTTGAGAAATATATTACACAGACTCCTCATACCTTATTCACTGGCATAATAAGTATAGTGGCTCTTAGGGAGGGCGTATTGTTTACCACTGCAAGCGAGTTACTATCTCCCCACATGAACTTGTTTAAACTTTTTTCATGTGTGAAGTATATGCGAAACTTTTATTGGTAACAGAAAACTAGCTCGGATGACAGTGATAATATAAAACGAGTTTTGATATGTATATAAAGTCAATATCAACAGTCTCCCTGATTACGAACGCGTTGATGAAAGGGACAGGAAGATTTGGAGCTTCCCTGGAGAGCATTCGAAGTAAATACAATTAACCACTGCTTTGAAATGAAACATGTGAAGAAGCAATATTTAATAATATTCATTAAGCGCCGAAATACGCAGGAAGCAAAGTTTGTGAACCAACACCAATGTGCAAATATAAAACGAGTTTTGATACGTATACAAAGTCAATATCAACAGTCCCTGATTATGAATGCGTGATGAAAGGGACAAGAAGATTTGTAGCTTCCCTGGAGAGCATTCGAAGTAAATACAATTAACCACTGCTTTGAAATTAAACATATGAATAAGCAATATTTACTAATATTCATTAAGCGCCGAAATACGTAGGAGGCAAAGTTTGTGAACCAACACCAATGTGTGAATTTTTCCATTAAAATATAAAAAATAACAAAAAAGAAATAATAAATAATAAAAGTTAAATACGTTTCTTTTAAAATAAAAAAAATCTACTTAGTCTTAAAACATTTAAAATTTTTCATTATATATATATTTCACGGCCCCCTTAACAAAACCTACGGCCCCGAAGGGGGCCGCGGACCACAATTTGGGGAGCGCTGATCTGCAAGACACATATATATAATTCACGGCCCCCTTCACAAAACCTACGGCCCACAATTTGGGAAGCGCTGATCTACAAGACACATAATGTAATAAAACGCACCACAATTCCAAAACTGACCAAGGACGCGCCAAACAAAAAACATATCAAGGTTTTTCTTAAAGTTCTTAAAAGAACTGGGCGATGGACTAAGTCCTTGACTCTTTATCCCGTCATCTGAATGAAGAAAATCTGTGTGGATGGGATGTTATTGAACTAAAAGCTCTAGTCATGGCTGGGTAACGGCCATTGCCGAGCCTCAGTTAAAACTTCATTGGCTACAGCATTGCCATTGGTTACCCTGGAAATCCTAAAAGGGACTTTTTTTTTAATTTCATATCAAGGTTTTTTTTAATTATAGTGCTTATAAGGGGCGAAGCAAGAATGCTTTTCATATACCCCGTTATCTGTAGAGGACAGTGTAGGGATAAGGTGTTATTGAGCTATTAATTAAAGCTCTGATCATGGCAGGAGGGTAACAGCAATAGCTGAGCCTCAGTTACTTCATTGGCTACAGCATTGCTATCCATTACCCTCCAAGGGTATTGGATTGAAAATCCTCTAACTCTATCAAGGTTTTAAGTGAACCGAACTTACATATACCTGTACTATAGAATTGCTGAACTGGTGTACTCCTATATTGTTATTACTATAAGCCAAAAGGTCATTTTACCGGCGACATAAGTTACATTAAATGAAGATGGTAAATCCCGTTTTATTTTATAGCCGAGTACGAAACTTGGATCGAAATCCATCGAATCCATAGAGTTTCATGCCGAAAAAACTATCGGCGAGCCGAAGTGTAAGTAATCACTTGGGTAGTACAACTCCTTATGTCACCGGTAAAATAGCCTTTTGGCTTATAGTAATAACAATACAGGAGTACACCAGTTCAGCAATTCTATAGTACAGGTATATGTAAGTTCGGTTCACTTAAAACCTTGATATTCCAGGTCTACCTACTCACTGATGAGACCTCAAAAAAAAAAAAAAAGGTTGAAACTGGTCTGGGCAGTGACCTCATCTCATAATGTAAAACAGTATATACATCTCTTAGGAGCTGTGTTTTACATTATGAGAGAATATTAAGGTTAGTGACGGAGCTTGCTCCACCTTTACTTGGAGTTGCCCTAGTGTTGTACTACCCAAGTGATTACTTACACTTGGGCTCGCGGATAGTTTTTTCGACATGAAACTCTATGGATTCCATGGATTTCGATCCGAGTTTCGTACCCAGCTATAAAAAAAAACGGGATTTACCATCTCCCCTTAACTTAACTTATGTCGTCGGCAAAATAGCCTTTTGGCTTATAGTAAAATTGCATGTTGTTTTATTTGATCCCAACAATAATACTTCCAAATAGACTCCATCAACCTTAGGGATTCAGTACAGCACATCAATGACGTGCATCCTAGTTTACAAACACGCAACACGATCTATTGTTATTCATCTTTGAATTTCAACTGGTATCTTCTTTGATTACAGCTCATATTAACTTTCCATATTGTCTAATATCTTGCATAAAAGAGAGAAATATGCCCTTTTTTTCAGGTCTGATATCTCATTCCAAAAGACATCACACTTAACCCCTTAACGTACCAATTAAAAATCAGAAAGCTGTCGTTTTTCTGCCAATTGTTTGGGCGAGTTTTGGGCGCGGGTGATTTGCTGGATCAAATTCATCATTATTTGAAAAATAATGATGAATTTGTGCAAACGCAAACGAAATAGCTGATACACGTCGTTGGCAACTTTTCTTGGCTGAAAGGAAATAGGCACAAGATTGTCTAGCGTCTATATTCGGTTGTATTTATATGTGAAACCAAAATTCAAAATCAATTTTGGTGCAATAAACAAAAAACGTCTCACAGACGTCTTTGTATGTTAAGGGGTTAAAATCTGCAGTATATGATTTGTTTTGGCTCAAGATTTCATTGGCTAATTTTTTTTTCATCTGTTGCCTTTATCCATCTCCTAATTCTGGAGGTGGACTATACTGGCCTTTTTTTTTTATTATAACCTCCTTCAACGTTGATCATATACAGTCTACTTGCCCAGAAAGGAAGTTAATATTTCTTGGAGATTCCAACGTCCAAATTTTAGACTGGCTTCCCTTCAACTTTATAGACCAGGCCGGAAGAGAAGCAGACATTTCATCTTTCTACCAACACCCCCGGATCTCTTCTTAACCTGCTTTCTCACCAAATACACCATCGACGTTAGCTCTCTTCTTAACAGCTCTCACCATAACGTTCTCCATGTTTCTTTTTTCGCAGATGAATTTTCTCCCAGTCAATCACTGTTTCCTTTCTTCTTCTTCTTCTTCTTCTTCTTCTTCTTCTTATTATTATTATTATTATACATCTACAAGTAATCCTTATAAGTAAATGCAGAAATTTGTATGTTTTATCACTCTTTCTCAATTATTATTATTATTATTATTATTATTATTATTATTATTATTATTATTATTATTATTATTATTATTATTATTATTATTATTCTGTATACTCTGTATTCAAAAATTCTGTATAGTCTTTATTGTTAATATTAGAAGAACATGTGTTGTAAATACATAATATAGAATCAAAAAAGTATTATTAAAATTTTTAATTGAAATCCAATGTAGAAAATGCAGCACTTAGTGCTGAATTCTGTAAAATTATAAGTTGTAATGTCACTCAAGATGTTTATTGTATGTGTAAATATTTTAGAAATCTATAAAATATTATCATTATAAAAGAAAAATATTGTATTCTGAGCATTAAAAAAAACCTGAAACACTACATGACATTAACAAGGAATTACTTCAACAACGCCTATCGAAACAATAGAGACATATATCGTATAACACGACCTATGACAACTCTCTACATCCCCACACCCTTCAACAACTCATACGGTTCTTTTGTGAGATCACATCAGATACCCACGCAATTCAGCAACCCACCAAGAAAGTTAAAACACGTAGATAACTACAGAACTACAGAACATTAAAAAACGAACTCCGGAAAATATACCAACAAAGTTAAGAAGCCATTAACACTAATATACACATCACAAATCACTAGCATCCAATGCCTACATCCCATATATAAACAGTAGCAACAACATAAATAGTGAAGACTAAATCCCACTCTCTTCATAAAAGCTAACCCAAGCTTCGAAGTAGGTGGGATTAACTTGCCTCACTCATCTACAAGTAATCCTTATAAGCAAATGCAGAAATTTGTATGTATAATCACTCTTTCTCGAACATTATTATTATTAAGAGACACCTTCAGAGAGTCAGAGACTCGACGAGGGAAGCCACATCCTACGTGTGGTAAAAGAATGTTCAGCTGAACTGGCCATTCCTTTGACCAGGCTGTTTGATATGAGTCTCAGAACAGGAAAGATTCCTCAGGAACGGAAGGAATGTATGGTAATTCCATTTAACAAGGGTGGTGCAAAGACCGATGTATCCAACTATCCACCAATTAGTATGTCAGGAGTGGTGGTGAAGATTTTGGAAAAATTGATAAGGGCTCGCATTCATAAATGGGTTGACAGTGAATTCTCTACTTTACAATGAACTAAGGGGAGGTCATGTTTTAGCAACTTGCTCACATTCTATAATAACATTACCACTGAGTTAGACAAGGACAAGGGGAATGGATACACCATAATACGTTTGGATTTTGCTAAGGCTTTTGACAGAATACAGCATGGTAGACCTTTGCATAAATTGGAGAAAATGGGCTTGGGTTATAGAATATTAACACAGATAAGAGGATGGCTGACTGATAGATATCAAAAAGTGGCACATGGAAGATCTGAGTCTGCAAGGTTTAAGGTAACAAGTGGTGTACCACACGGATCAGTGCTTGGTCCACTGTTATTCACTTTGTACATTAATGATATTGGGAAGGATTTGACAAGCGACATACAGCTCTTTGATGATGACACAGATAGATAAGTAATTAGAAATGCTGCTGATGTGCAGTCTTTGCAGAATGATTTGAATAGGCTGGAATTGTGGGCATGGGAAAATGGGTGTTTGTTCAATGTCAGTAAATGTAAAGTCATTCACTTCGGCATGATTAGATATCTAATGTCGTATTATATTAGTGGGATTAGGCTAGAAGAAACTGATGATGCTAGGGATCTTGGAGTGTTAATAGATAGGAAGTTGAAGTTTAGGGGCCATGTGGGAAAGATTGCAAATACAACTCAAAAGATAATTGCAATGCTGAAACGAACGTTCACATATAAAGATTAAAGATTTTGTCTCTTTACAAGGCCTTGATAAGACCTCACTTGGACTATTGTGCGCAGGTCTGGTCTCTACACTGGTACCAGATCACACAACAATAGTACGAGTTGAGTTGATATTCGAGATTTCTATGCATTTTTCCACTATCTGATTGCTGCTTCTACTCTTGTGATTCAATCACTTTCCCTGACCTAATAACTGAAATTATTCATACTGTGATGAGTGTTATTCCTCATTTTTGTCTCTTATTTCAGCTTCGATTTTCAACAAACGTGTCAAGGCAGCTTGAGCTAAAAATGCACGTGTTAGAAACTCGTGCTTCTCAGCCCGTGAAAAGTGCAAAATTCGTAAACAAAGCTAGCTTAAACTTTGTAAGGTGAAATGCGACTAAACTTGCCTCTTTCCCTAATGGAAATAGAGCTTTCGTTTCCCTTGCTAAAACTACTTGGAAAAATTTCTGCATGATCATCTCTCTCTCTCTCTCTCTCTCTCTCTCTCTCTCTCATCCTGAAGGAACAAAGTTTACATCTCATAAAGATAAGGCAGACTTCTTTTCATTATTCTTCCTCGAGGTCCATTTTTTGCCAGAAGGTCATCAGAAAACTACTCAAATAGCCTTAATAATAATAAGTCCTGCGGCCTATATTAAAATTGTTGTACTAAAAGCTGGTTCTTCATAACACCATCCCTTATTGCCATACACACTAGCTCATCTGATATCTATACAACAGTATGGAAGGAAACTTTTATCCAGCTTTCCTAAAAAAATCAGAGAAAAGTTAGCTATCATGCTATCATCTCATTGTTCACCTCAATACTCTCAAGTGCTGGAGCAGGTCATCAACAACCAGCTTCTTCATTACATCACCAGTATGTATTTCGCAAGTTTTTTCTGGTTTTATAGCAGTCACTGTTTGACACATTCCATGGAAAAATTTGGAGAAACCCATATAGTCTATTTTTATATTTTAAAGCATTTGCATCACCGTCGTGGCTTTCTTACTAAGCTGTCATGGCCTTCGTCCTACCCTTTGTGGGAATTACGAGCATCCACTGTGGTCATTCATTGCATCACATGATGGATGGTTCCCTCTCGTCTGATTGTAATGGAATGAAGTGAAAATAATGAATGTTTGTGCTATCAAAACACAGTTCTGTCATTTTCCCCTGAAGAATCTGTGTCTCACTCTCATTCACTTAATATTGACATTAAGCTTGCTAACAAAGATCAGCTTTTCCTTCTTGCATTGACTTTCACAACCAGTTCATCTTGACACAAGAACATCATATCACATCCATAATCATTTCACCCTTCAAAACACTTATTGTTTTCGTTCAAACATTATTACTTCTCTCCACAAATCCGACCATCCTAAGAATATTTTCTCACATTTGGGACCGAAGATCTGCC
Organism: Typopeltis vanoorti; assembly: GCF_054136105.1. Classification (NCBI taxonomy): domain Eukaryota; kingdom Metazoa; phylum Arthropoda; class Arachnida; order Uropygi; family Thelyphonidae; genus Typopeltis; species Typopeltis vanoorti. The sequence goes on along the minus strand of NC_143573.1, from coordinate 61,678,028 downwards.
TCAGAATGATTGATTATATCCAGACGAGAGCTATTCACTTAACAGATGACCCCCCCCCCTCTAATTCTCATCCTCCAATCGCTTTCCTATAGAATCTCTGCCTCAGCATTATTTCTTTTCTGTAGCTATTTCCACAGATACTGCTCTACCGAACTAGCAACCACCATTCTTTACTTTCCTCTAACCATTTACGAAAAAATGGAGAGCTGTTAGTCAGCATTCATATGCAGGTCAGCTCCAAATTCACCGAACTTCTTCCTTCATTCTATATGTCTTTGGAACAGCTTTTCCTGTTCCGAATACAACTCCTGACTATTCAAGAAACACATCAACAGATTCTCTAACGACTTGCTCGCACACGCATAGAACGTTCCTAAGTCTTACGATCTCTCTCTCTCTCTCTCTCTCTCTCTCTGAATATCTGTCTCGTGTATGTGTGTCGAGGTTTGATATAAAAATATCACATCTAATTCTCATTGATTTATATTTTACTAAACTATGTTTATACCTTTACAAAGTTTCAAAAATGTTTTATACAACACATAAAAGGTTATACGAAAGCATATTCACTAACATATCTCAAGAAGGTTGGTTAAAAGCAATCCTTCACGAATTCTCAAGAAAATGGCAAAATCGTAAATATAAACTATTATAAATGTTATCCGAGCCATTCTTAGCAATGAAAATGGTTTGTTAATAGTCATGGAACAAATGCTATTATTTCTTTCTTTCTTTCTTCCTCTTGTGCCTTATTCCATGTATTTGGGGTCTGCCTTTTTAACATGATGCGACTTTACGCACGCGATCCCGACCGACTTGTCGCAGAGACTGACGTTTGGGGGGTGGGGGTGGGGGGAGTTGGAAAAGGTATTTTTGTCTGTAGTAGTCACGGGGTCGGTTGACCTGTCCTGAAAGACGAAAACCGAAGTTTCTGAGAGAAAAATACTATCCACCTCCGTACGAGACCGGATACTTCACCTTTAGTCGAAAGAGACCATATAAAGATTCCTCACGTCACTGACGGAAATCGACCACAGGTCTTTCCGATCAAAGGGTTTCGTCTATACAGATTGAGCTGCGGAGGCTTTGGAACAAATGCTATTATCTGAAACATACATTTAAGTACGATAATATGATTATAACACGAATCGACTGCTATAAATACAAGGCATAATAGTGATGTAATAAAAGTATGATGGAGATGATAAAAAATTATCTTTTAGATTTGAATGTGATCTGAATTTTCTTTTATGACGAAAAGATAAAAAAGCATCATGGTATCAGAAAATTTGAAATTAATAACAATCTTTTTTTTTTCTTAAAAAAAAAGAAGAAATTGATAATACATCAAAAATATATTTCTGACAACTGTTTTTTGTACAATAATACTTCATGTTTTTGTACAGTGACTAAAAATCAAAATAAACGCTGTTTGCTTTTCTCTACCTTGAAAAGTCGATAAGAGAATACAAGATATCGCTGACACGTCTTCCGTGTTGCGTGAAATGAACTCTTGTATTTCACCGAAAGGACTTTAAGTTCTATTTACACGTGTATTGACAAGCTCTAGCCTTACCTGTCTGAAGTAGGACGTCAGTGAATATGATAAGGAGGAGCGTAGGTGCTGTCGCAATGCACGATGCTTTAAAATATACATAAGACATGCTTTTTATTCTCATTTTAAATTGCCATCTTATATAACGTTGTTGAAAGCTGCTGTCAGTTACGTCTGATACAAATACACAAGTGATAAAAAGTGTAATATATCAGTAGTAAAATAATCATTGGTTTCCTTGGAGACAAGGAATCTTTCACAATGCAGCTGGAGATATGGAGAATTGTTAACGAGACATCTTCTGGGTCACACGTAGCACCAATCGACAGTTTTGTCATTGCAGTACTTCTGCAAAGTTAAGAAGGATTAACGGACTTATAAGTTCAAGATCAAAACATACTTCGCTTAGAACAAACTTCTATAAATGCAAATCAAATAGTAATTAGAATCTCGCCCAGAAGCTTACTTTGTCTTAAGATAATTTAATTCTAAAAATTAATCATCGCTCTGAAAAATATTCTACTTTAAATAAGAGACGAAAATCTCTTTCCAGTGGGGTACAGAATCTCTGTCTTTCCACACTAAGATAATGAGAATTGTTTAATGAGAATTCAATGAACTTTATATCAAAATAAATGTTATTAGGCTAGGCAGAGATTACAAGCGAATATTGGCTGTATGAAGAGAGAGAGAGAGAGAATTAGTTGCACTGAACTTCAGAATGAAGTTGAGCATTGATTAACTTAATGCCAGTTAAAATCTCTATAATCTTGTAGAAAACAGCAGATTTACTGTATTGCTACCAACAAACAATCTTTGGAACTTTGATGGACTTTGTCTAGTGATCACTCATTTGACAGTTTTTAAGCTAGTTTATAAACATAAATGCCAACAACGTCAAGTGTACTGTAATTTGAAATGTTTCGCAGTCCATTTTTATCTCAATTAGTTTCTCTCTATCGCCAACCTATTTGATTCTGGGAATCACTGATGGGATGCAAACGTCAGGAAGTATTGACAGTTATTTTTCATATAAGTATAGAGAAACGAATTGCTGTATTCATCAATCATGTTGATATAATTTAATTTTAAGACAACTAAAGCAATGATATGAGTTTTATTATTATTTGCTGCGATGATTTTGATCTCGTGAGGAGTCCTTAGGCACTGATACTTTTGAAAACTTCTCAGAATTGTACGAGCTGTGATGTAATAAAAAGATGTGTGAAAAATAATATTTTCTTAATTTTTTCTTTTTCAAAATCGAAGAAAATGAATTACACAAATTCTTCCTCATTTTTGTTTCGGCAATTATCTTAATTAATAAAACATATATTGTTTATTGATTCATTTTTAGATGACGTTCCGCCTAAGGAGAGTGGGAGACTCCCACGCACGTGTCCACTTGCGTATTAGGTAATACATGACGAAGCATTCGCCATTTCCACGAAATCCATGACTCATCGTGGGAGGTGACTTTACCCACTCCACTCCATTCCATTCATTACCTTCGCCCACCTTCTCCCTCGTTGAATGTTTTTTGCTTGCTAATTGCATGCGTTGTATTCTCAGTTGCTTCTTCGGATGAAAAACCACAATTTCCACAAGGGGAAACCTTTCCATCTGTTATTAATAGCAGATAACTAATCTCACTTAAACGAATTGCTCACAAAGGTTCCTTCCATCGTGAGAACATTCGAACCCAAATCTTTTCCAATAAATAAAAGGCATATCAGCTCTCTCTTAGGTCTATGAATTCAAATCTTATTCGCGAGAATGCTCTTGAATGTCTTTAGGTGGAAGATCGGTCAGTATGAGCTCACAACTTGTCCAGAGGCAACAAATTTATTTTCCAACAATTGGTGTGAAAATAATTTCGCGTGCTCATGACAGAAGTCGGTATTCTTTAATACAGAATGTCGATTGTTTCAAACTTATCTCAAACACACAATGACCACATTTCCTACGATTGTAGAATACTGTTCGTAGGAGGAACTACAAGAAGTGCAACACCAACGCATAGGCGCTCATGATTTTCCTTTGTTAGAAGGCATTTCGGTGCAGGTGTAGTTGGCATCAAGAAGTATACGGGATGGTAAAATTGTTTTCCCTGACTACTGGCAAACACTTCAACTGAACATTGGATTGAGTAAATAAAAATAAAGACAAGGAGAAATGTATAGTAAACGTATAACATCTTATTCCCAATAAAAGTAAAACTATTTTATTTTTTCTTTCATAAAAAAAAACAAAAAATTGCATCTTCAAACCTAAAACATTAACATTCTCATCCAAAGGAAGACATTAATGTCTAGCCTTAGGAAATGTCATAATAAAGAACCTTGCTTGCCTTAAAAAATAATATATTAGCAGATTGTCTCAAAGTAGAAATACTGGAACTATATGCCCTTATTGCAGACAGAATTACTTTTATTCTTCCCCTCATCCAAACGAGGAAAGTAAGTATTACGTAACTCAAGACGTATCTCCTCAGTAAATTCTCTTTTCACCCGTCTTCCATTGATTTATGCAGCAAAAATGTAGCTGGCTATTTAGTCAACACTAAATCTTTCTCCGCATTGCCACTGTACTCTTAATCATAATGAACATGATCATAATGATTCTTTGATGTCTCAAAAAATTTATCCTCTGTTAAAATGCATACATTATTGCAATTTAAAATACGGTCTTGTATTTTCAATCCATTAAATTTGCAGGCATGCTAAAATAAATAATCCCTCGGTTCCTGATGTCCCAGTATTCTTTTATTGTAAAAAAGCAGTTGATATTTCTGCTACTGAAATTTTTTTTGTATTTATTTATAATAAGTATCAAAAGGATATAACAGTCGAAAAGGAAAAAAGAATAACAGTGATAAATTCGCTTTTATTTACAAATGCAATACGGGAAGTTTAAACAACAAAAATACTTAATAATATTATCGTTTATGAAGTGGAGAATGCATCGATATTCCTAAAAGAGAAACTATAATTTTAACGGAAAACACGCCTTAGCAATAAAAGATCTTTTAATTTGACAAGAAATATTTAAAATGTCGTAGAAGTCATTTTTCTGCTACATATTTTCCGCAAAGAAAAGTAATGTAAACATTTATTTGAATGATTAATTCTGGAGACATTTATAAGAATTGCCTTTACGTTACAAACTCAAAAAAAAAAAAGAAGAAGAAAAGAAATTATTAAATAATAGTCGTTGTTATTTATTAGTTAAGAGAGAGTATAAATGTATTAAAATATTGAAATATACTTATTATTTCTGACGATGAAAAAAACTTAAAAACATATTCAGTTAATATTATTTCTTAAAACATTTCATACGTGGATAATTGTATTTAAAGGTAATACCTGATTTAATTTTTTTTACAGAGTCAAAGAAATTGCGATAATTACTTTCATCACTGCTGTTCCAAAGAAACATTAACCAAGAAATCTCCTTAAATGTAATTAACTGTTACAGCAATAATAACTACTTTCTTCATGGATCCACGTATTCATAAATGACTTTTAATTAGCAGTGCATCTAGCAACACAAACGTGAGAATATGTCAATGTTATCTCAATATATGGATCGATTATGATTAATTAATGTATGCTACATGAAAAGAGATTCTGAGTAAAGATAAAAACGAACTATTTCTCTTAATAGGTATCCATAAAATATTCACATACGGAACTTTATATTTTCTTATTAATGCCATCTTCAAGCGTCAATGTAGGAATTAAAAAATAACAATTGAATAATATCATTAGATATATCCCATAAAATAAAAATAAAATAAATCAAAAATACCTATTAATCATAACTGTTAACATTTCTTGAACTCACTTGAACATTGTTTGAAGATATTGATTCTTTATTCCGATAAACACCACCATAAACCAAAGGATTTCACTTTTAGCCTTTATAACTCCAAACTAAGTGATCAAACGTAATCAACTCCCTATTTAAATAAAAATATTAATAATCTGGTAAAGTTTTTTTATCACTTGCGAGTTTATATTCAACTAATTTTCCCACTTGCAGACAAGCACACTGTTGGTTCTCCAGCAGTTGCTTCTCTAGCTCGCATTCAACACCCAACTGACTGTCACTTTTATATCATTGAGCTGAGAAATAAGCGCAGCAAGTGTGTGTGTTCACGGTCGCAACGGCTTGGAGGTTGTGCTGGCATCTCTTGGTCATTTGCTGAACTATACATCTTTCGTTGTTAATTCATATTTGAAATTCAGTTCTTTCACGTTGTTTGCATTGTCAAATAGTGCTTGAAATAAATTCAGTAAAAACGATTAGGTGACTGATTGTGTTTTTCTCAAATTCGACAATTAACTCGTTGGTGGAATAAATTCACTTCCTTGACCATATTATTTCTCAGACCTTATATAGTCCTTATAAGGACTGGCTTAAAGGGGCGAAGCAAGAATGCTTTTCATCTTCCCCGTTATCTGTAGAGGACAGTGTAGGGATAGGGTGTTATTGAGCTATTAAAGCTCTGATCATGGCAAGAGGGACACAGCAGTAGCCGAGCCTCAGTTAGAACTACATTGGCTACAGCATTGCCATCCATTACCCCCAAGGGTATTAATCACCGCCTTATTTCAAGTCCTTATCCTTATAAGGACTGGCTTAAAGGGGCGAAACAAGAATGCTTTCATCTTCCCCGTTATCTGTAGAGGACAATGTAGGGATAATGTTATTGAGCTATTAAAGCTCTGATCATGGCAGGAGGGTAACAGCAATAGCTGAGCCTCTGTTAGAACTTCATTGGCTACAGCACTGCCATCCATTACCCACCAAGGGTATTAATCATCGCAACTCACGGTCGATTATATATGTATAACCAAGTTCTGAGACCTTATAGTCCTTATAAGAACTGGCTTAAAGGGGCGAAGCAAGAATGCTTTTCATCTTCCCCGTTATCTGTACAGACAGTGTATGGATAAGGTGTTATTGAGCTATTAAATTAAAGCTCTGATCATGGCAGGAGGGTAACAGCAATAGCCGAGCCTCAGTTAGAACTTCATTGACTATAGCATTGCCATCCATTACCCTCCAAGGGTCGTTTTCTTCGATGATCTGATGAATAATCGTTAAGCACAATCCTTATAGTCCTTATAAGGACTGGCTTAAAGGGGCGAAGCAAGAATGCTTTTCATCTTCCCCGTTATCTGTATCTGTAGAGGACAGTGTATGGATAAGGTGTTATTGAGCAATTAAAGCTCTGATCATGGCAGGAGGGTAACAGCAATAGCCGAGCCTCAGTTAGAACTTCATTGGCTACAGCATTGCCATCCATTACCCTCCAAGAGTAATGGATTCTATGAATCAATCACCGCATTTCACAGTCGATTGATTCATCCATCGGTTCTGAGACCAATTGTGTCACTTCTTACTTATAATAATATAATGTAGAATATTTAAAGGTATATTTTTAGAATTTTATTATTTTAGAAAATACCTCAAACGTTCCAAAAAATTCAGAAACTTTTAAGTAAAATATAACTTTGAGCGTTCTTTCTAATAAAAATGAAACAAATTGAAACAAATTCTATTGAGAATTTTGCTTGTTCATTTGCATGTTCAATTACAAAGATGTAATTATGGTTGTTATTCATAAAAACCAGTGGATATCATGAATTATTCTCCACACCTGCATACTTCCAACAGTTAGAGCAATTTAGTTATGACCATACTCATACTATTCGCTGTACCTACAACAGATCAATATACAGGGTGAGCAAAATTAAAGTTTCCCTATTTAAGGCCTTGTGGAGAGTCACCCAGTGTTCCAAATGCTGCGACACACTGTAGGAATAAATTGTGCATCATGCAGAAGCGATATCTGAGGGGAAAAAAGTAGTTCCAAAATGTAGAGTTTATTGCAATGCTGTTGCTGCACTCCGCGAATTTCGTCGCTTGAGCGTCGACGATGTCCACTATCTCCATGTGCTCTGCGATGAATGATTAGTCCTTTTGAAGAAATGGGATCGCTTGCAGTTAGAACTGGCAGAAGTTCTAACTGCAATCCAATCAGTTAACAAGTGAATGAAGTTGCTACTACCGTTGTGGAGTAGGCCATGAATAACAAGCTGGTTCCTGCAGTGCACGTACTGTATCACGACCAGTGGCCGCCGGTGAAAATTTTAAGTGGGGGTGCTGCATATGCAAAAAAAAAAAAAAAAACTTTTTTTTTCCTAATCAGTAACGAATTTATTAATAAATAAATTGACAAGATAATGACAAGAGCAAACGAAAATCGGCGTTAGATCGCAGTGCATTTGTTTCGTGTAACGATAATTGAAAAATATTATTCTTTTCATATTTTCAACAGTGACACTCGTCATAATTCAGCCTTGTATCTATAATAAATAAATAATTATGTTATTTTAACAAAATAAAATAGTTCGCCAGGCACACACACCAATAATAAACGTTTCATATCTCACAGAAATAACGCGCTTAAGCATACTAAAGATGCACTGCCGTTTGGGCAGTGTCGGAATGACGTGACGTGCAATGACAAGCGCAAACGAATATCGGCGTTAGATCGCAGTGCATTTGTTTCGTAATCTAAAGCGTTAATCGAACAATTCCAATTATTAACTATTCAGTCACTGTCGAAACATAAGCTGTAACCTTTAACATGTTGTATTGCATTTATATAATGTTGTAAGCATTGTTATTATTTATAAACATAGACAAAATTTATTTTTTTCATTTTTTCCTTGGGGGTGTTGCAGTGTCGCTGTGCTTATGTACGGGCCGCCACTGATCACGACACATTGCAAGCCGTTTTTCAACCAGAAGTTCTGAACATCCACAGCTGATTAGGTTTCTGTCAGAAGGTTATGCACTGAACTGTATCTCTCGGCTCGGTTTCCATGACAAGTCTGTCCGGCATGAACTAAACATCACCGCACACATCACTTGACTTCGAGCAGGCAAACGAGCCCTGGGAACACACGCGACATACAGGGAATAAGGAGCAAACAAACAATTCTGCGGGATTATCGGTTGCGGAAGCTCACGCTGTAAAATGTAGGCCTGCGCGAAAGCGTAACATACGATGACGATGACTTTCATATATGTGGACTTATGAGTGACAACTATAACGCTGTGCGTGTGCGTGTGTGTGTGTGTGTGTGTGCGTGAGTGCATTCTTGAAATGCAGGATTCATTAATAATTTTTGAGTGACAGGCAAATCGTTTGCAAGCAATACCTTACAGAAAAAATCAAATTAGAAGAGAACTAGAATAATTATCCGTGTGTTTTTAATTTAAAATGTAATTTATATTTAAATATATCTAAATGTTTTAAAAAAAGTAAAAGAGAACTCGAAATTTCAGAACAACTACGAATCATTCATTTCCTGGGTCAACTATTTGTTGACTTCAGGTATGATCGATGTTTATTTTCGCAATCAAATATACACCAGGAATAGCTTTAATATTAATTTAATCTTAACTTAATATTCCTCAAAATTACACAGCAATGGTAGTGTAAACATCCACCTTACAGCTGGAAAATTACAATTGTAAATGAATAAATAAGACTTTCTTAATGAAAAAAAGGGAGATACATTTATAAATAGTCGTGTGCAAATGCAAAATTAAGATAACAAAAGCCGCAAACTGGTTTCTTCCTTTTATAATTCTCCTGCAATTTCTTCGTACTTAAATAATTACCCGCATGTCATTTAACTTCTGCTGACAAGCTTCATCTTCTTTACTATTTAATATGTTTGAATAAGGTATTATTATCTTTTATTATTAAAATATTTTACCGAAGTGCATTTGTAAACAACTTGTCAGTGAACATTGCCCAATCTGTTTTTCAGTATTTAGTTAATGCTTGCTACACAGCAAGCATTGAAATATAGTTCATTAAATATGAAAATATCCACCTAATTTACCTTTCGTTAGAACATTCTAATAAAGTATCAAGTTAATTATCGGAGCAATTAAGCTGAAATTGTATTCAATTTTTGAATGATTTTACTCAATTGTTTTTACTGAAAACTTCAGTTGAGTAAAATCATCCGAAATGAAAAAAAAATGTATTTTGCAAATAGCAATAAAAACGGAGAAAAAATCATTAGGTGCTGACGTGGTACCGGCTAATACCGGTTTAAGATGAAAATGACCTCATCTAGCAAACCTTCCTTAATTTCCCGAAGAGATTCTGATCAATGGGCATCCTAACAAGATGCATGTCTCCAAGTAATTGCACCGCGGAGCACGACAGACAACACAATCAATGACGAAAGGCTTAGTAAGCAATTAATTAGAATCCACTAATATTTTCCGCTGGATTTTATTCACTTGATATTGTCATTATTTTAGCTTTGCATATTGTATTTATTCTTGAAAAATTAATAATCCATTTATTAATTTTTTTTATATTTTATTCACATTTATTTTTGAATTAGCTGAAAAAGTTAATATAAAATGGACTTCAAAATCATCCTACTATGTATATAAATAAATAAAATAAATAAAAATAAAATCATCCTACTGTATGATATACAGTATTTCGTCTTTAGTGTTCATTTTCACAAATTCACCTTTAACAGCTCTCTTTGTATTAGTATAAAGCAACATTTTTAACGATTAATTTTCGAACAAGAACAACTTTTTATGTGCGTTATTGTTTAACTTATCTTTGAATAAGTATTATTGTTTAACTTATCTTTGAATAAGTATTATTCAAAGATATGTTAAACATAGTACACGAGTAGATAGACATAGTACACGAGCAGAAAGATATTGTTTAACATATCTTTGAATAAGTATTATTGTTTAACAACCTTTTTATTATCACATCAACATCTGATAATAAATACACCATTTTTTATGAATCACATTATCGTGGTTCATTTAACGTGATACATTTTTATGTAACAGCTAAATAGCTGTCTTTTTTTTTGTCACAGAATCATTGTATAACAGCTGTTTTCTTTCGCAGTATTCTTTGCAGAATACTCTGTGATTCCCTTCTTCTATGATGCCAATCAACACAATCCTTATTTCCCGACAAAACCTTAACAACTATTTTCTATCCACAGATTCGTGATTACTATATATGACTATTACTCTATTTAGGTGTCCAAAAACCTAAGAAAAAACACTATTTCTGAAGATTACAGCCGCAAATTCACGAAAAGGGTCAAGTGGTAGCACTCAACAGTATAAAATGCTGAAAATGCAGAAAAAGACTGCACTAAGCGAATTGCGTTTGAAGAAAGCTCTGTCCATGAAGTAATAAAGTTGTGGATAAAGTCTTGTAATGTCTGAAAGATATCATCCAGATGATTTCACGTGGGGAAGAATTATTGGAAAGCTTTTAGAAGGCCGCAGAATTACTGATATTGCCAGAGAGTTTGGAATCTGACATAGCGTTGTATTCAAGCTCTGGGCAGAGTTTGAAATCAATGGAATGTGTTCCAGACGTTTGCTAAGAGGTTTCCCTCGCTTTATCACGGTCCATGAAGATAGTTTTTTTTTTTCTTTTTTGTTTGTTTGTTATAACAGGGAAACGTAATCGACACCACGGCAGGTCAGCTTGCATGTCAGTTCCATTCAAGCACAGGTACGCGGATATCTCGACAAACTATGGCAAGAAGACGTATAGGCCTGCTTGTCGCAGACAAATAGGCCTATACGCCAGAAGGCCTGTAGTCTGCATGTCTTTATCCACAGCTCCTCATTGAGCACGTTTCATCGGTGTTAATCCATAAAATTTGGACGAGGCACCAATGGGCTAATGTACTTTATACAGGTGAGAGTAGTTTTAGTCTTTCCTCCGATTCTAAACGATACTTGGTCTGGCGTGAAAGTGGTACTGCTCACCATCACGAGAATGTGAACGATATATACAGATCTGTGTCATGGTGTGGGAAGGTATTATGCTTAATCGTGCACAGAACTACAAGTGCTGGAAAAAGAATTAAGACTGGTGAACAAAGTTCTTCAACGTCATTTTCGATTGTTCCTTGATGCTGTAGGCGAATAATTTATTTTTATGGATATGCCACACTACATAGTACACGAGCAGTGGAAATACTTCTGGAGACCGAGATTATTAAAGAATATTAATCGAACGAGTGGCCAGCAGGCTCTCCAGATTTGCACCGCATAGAACAGCGCTTCCCAAACTGTGGGCCATAGGTTTTGTTGAGGGGGGGGGCCGTGAAATAATGAAAACAAATTTAAAATGTTTTAAGGCTAAGTATATTTTTTTTTATTTTAAAAGAAACGTATTTAACTTTTATTATTTCTTTTTTGTTATTTTTTATATTTTAATGGAAAAATTTACACATTGGTGTTGGTTCACAAACTTTGCTTCCTGCGTATTTCGGCGCTTAACGAATATTAGTAAATATTGCTTATTCATATGTTTCATTTCAAAGCAGTGGTTAATTGTATTTACTTCGAATGCTCTCCAGGGAAGTTCCAAATCTTTCTGTCCCTTTCATAACGCGTTCGTAATCAGGGACTGTTTATACTGACTTTATATACATATCAAAACTCATTTTATATTATCACTGTCATCCGAGCTAGTTTTCTGTTACCAATAAAAGTTTCGCATATACTTCACACATGAAAAAAAGCTTAAACAAGTTCATGTGGGGATATAGTAACTCGCTTGCAGTGGTAAACAACACGCCCTCCCTAAGAGCCACTATACTGCAGAGGCAATAAAAATAAGTACTTTTATTATGGCAGTGAATAAGGTATGAGGAGTCTGTGTAATATATTTCTCAACAAATAGTGCAATTAGAGACAACTGGGATAAAAACACACTAATTAATGAATCACATGTCCCCTTATACAGAAACTATGCTGTATAGACTGAAACAAAACCATATGTTGCATGGGCAAACACAGTATCTAACTAAAAACTACTGTTATTAATTAGATGTGTGTGAGTTCCCAAGGCAGCAATAAAATTCAACCGAACGTGTTAAAATTCGTAAAAGTGTTAAAACTAAGTAATATATATATATATATATATATATATATATATATATATATATATATATATATATATATATATATATATAATGAATGTTATGGCAGTTTCACATATGGAATTCGGTTGAAGAGAGTTAGCATTTCAACTCAATTGTCAGCCATGCTTTTATCTTTCGGTTGCGCGATCTTTTGTTAATACCGCACCAATCATATGCACGTTTTAATAAACAGACTGCCTTTGCTGTCTGTTTCGCGTTAGGCTTAATTACCGTAAAAGGAGAAAAGTCACAAAAGTGAAAAATGTTCCTGGTCCGGGGGATTCCCTTATTCAGGTAATATTCACTAATTTCATGTTATCAGTCTGTGGTGTGCCAGTATTGGTAAGTGGTGATATTATTTGATCTATTCTACGTTAAAAAATTTAATCCTCAGATGGATAAGTGGTTGGTAAAAAATAAAAAAAATAAAAAAATCCCGCGAACAATCAGAAGAAGCAGAAACAGACGAAAAAAAAAAAAAAGTACAGTATTTTACGAGAACAGCCCGCATCCTCTTCAGAATCAAACGGTAAGAGGCAAAAAATGTAATATATGCATTTGATTTTTGCAATATTCGCTGTGTATGTTTTGTATTGAATATAAATACAATAAATATTATAATAATATATCTATTACGATTTTTTTTTCGAGGGGGGCCGTGAAATATTTTAATTTTTGCAAAGGGGGCCCTGACATCCAGAAGTTTGGGAAGCACTGGCATAGAGCACACGTTTAGGACACAATAGGGAGACGCATTGCTGCTCGAAAGTCCCCTCCAGAAAGCAAACCAGGCCATATTCTTGCTCTGAAGGAGAAGCACCGGGGCCAGTTTGGGGCAGGTGCTAAGCATGATACAACGTTGTGAGAGCTGCATCGCAGTTCGGGGTGGACCTATTCCATACCGAAATGTCTCCCCTGTTAGTGTGCTCTATATTTAATGTAGAAAATCAATTAATTAATAATTAGTAAGAAATTAATGTACACTGTACATTAATTCTTCAATTACGTCCTAAGGAAATTTATAACTTTTACCAAAAACGTATTGCATTTAATTTATACGAAATTTATAACACCTTTTATGTAATATAATTTATTAGTATGCTGGCAATAAATTTATGCCCACATTTGGTGTAAACATGAATATTGCTTTATATACAGGTAAAAATGTAGTTCGTCCCTTGCTTTTGGACCCCAATGTATATGCTTCGTTATTACATAACAGCTGTTGCAATCATCAAAAAGAAATACATCGTTGTTTTAAACTCATTGTTTGAGTTCATATTTTTCTGGAAGAAATAAATTATTATTAAAATATAATAATAATTTATTTCTTCCAGAAAAATATGAACTCAAACAATGAGTTTACACAGCATACGATTTTCTATTTATAGCAATTCACTGTTTGTTTCTACTAGCAGACATACAATACCTATTTTAGTTACAATAAAGATACATTAAGAAACTTTCCATCAGTTACACGTTACACAATCATCTCTCTCTCTCTCTCTCTCTCTCTCTGTATGCTTTGATATTCTGAAGTAATTTGCTAAGTAATGGCTAACACATTTTCTCCTGTTCAATTGAAAGTTGTAATTTTATAAATCCATATGCATACCGGGAATTGAATCTGTTAAATTATACGTTGCGAACGATAGCTATTGAAACCTGACATTATTTGAAAGAGAACGTGTAAAGAATAACATTCCTGTGTCAGGTTGTCGTGCAGCACGGAATGTGCAATATCTTCTGAGAAAGATTAAAGAAGCGAAAGCTGACGACTTCGATAAAGACAAGCAGGTGACAACCACGCGGGATTTGAAACCCACGCGGATTGTTTCTGAAAATGGTTGTATTACAAATGTTTGGAATGATACCATCCATTTGGAGATATTAATTCCCTTTGTATTAAGAAAATCGAAGATCTACTTACTGTTAAAAAGAAAAATAATATTGAGAAAGATTTAGCGTCATTTTAATCAGGAAAAATTATGTTCGTTAACATAATAAAATTATACCCCATCTTTATTAAAAATGGATTCATAGAAAATACTTCGCAAGTAATATGTATTTAAGAATAGATGGGCTTTTTAAAAGTAAAGCAGACATAATTAAATTCATTCCACAGCAGTAATGGATGGAATTAAACTATTAGACGGCAGAATTAAAATAGTTACATTAGTGATCGGATTAAAATAGATTATAACAGGTCCATTAGAGTCAATAAACCAGAAGTGGATATATTATATCAGATCCATCCGGTGAAGAATTAAACTATGTTCATTCAGATTTTTTTTTCTTCATTTTTGTGAACAGTTTGGATTCCTCTAAGCCAGTGTTTCCCAATTATTTTGGATCATGCCCCACCTCAACGCCACAAAGATTTTGATGTTCCCCCCCCCTAGCATAATAGTCAGCCAAGTTCTGAAGTCTAATATAAATATGTACTTTAAATAAAAAAGGTAAAACTGTTTTTAATTTGACTTTCTTCAATGAATATAAATTTTATACTACACTTTGTATATTACAAAACATAAATCGAACTGAACTCGGGAAAATAAAATCCATGTTAATACGATCCTTGAGCTTGATGTCTGCTGCAAAGAGTTTTTATTTGAGGTACTAATTTATTCATTTTCAATCTCAAATCCCCATGATTTGTGATATCCAGATGATTTCGTTTTTTCAGTAGCAAGTCATTTACGGCACTAAAGCCACATTCAACTAAATATGACGACGGGTTTTGCAAAACTAGTTGAATTTCGGTATTCCGTTTCTGTCTCGTCAGAAACCCATGCCATTGTTCCTTTTATATTGAATAAAGTTCTAATAGACTCATCATTTTACTTTTCTGAGCGTTCTTCTTGATACTGTATTTATGTTGACTGCCGTACTAGTGATGTCAGCTTTTTTTCTCGGAAAGTCAAGGTTGCAACATCGTCAATTTATCGCCGACAACGGTGAGTTTTTTGAGTATATTAGTGATGAGATGACGAATGCAACATCATTTTCTAATTTTCCCCGCACCAAAAATATTCAAATCCCCCCCTGTGGGGGAGTACGCCCCACTTTGGAAACACTACTCTACGCATTATTACACACTGCTCTAAGCAGTGTGTAATAAAAAGGTTTATGAAAATGGAGGTTGATGTGAAAATATGGGTTAACAGCCAATATTATTTTCATTTTATGTATGGCCAAACAGGTTAATAAGCATAATAAGTGCATCCCTCTATAGTTAACTTTAGTCATAACTAGGTCTGTGTGCAATTACTTCCTAGAGCACCGCTGATCCTCCATCTAATTGAGTCAATCACTCGGTTCAGCAATTCACCAAACGAGTAGCTTCGCTATGCATATATAAAGCAAAAAACAGGACATAAAAGTGAAGGTTAGAGTTCTCATACTATATCTGCTCTAGTTAATATGCTCTCCTGAATACTACTATTACTACAAATAACCATTATTGTTCCCACGTGTTATAGAAACGATGTGGAAAGAACTGATTGTCAACAGTAATGTTTGTATACGAAGAAATTGAGTTGAGGAGTTCAGTTATCGTTAAATCTATGGGATATTAGTGCCTCTAACCTGAATGTGTTTCCTTTGTTGAGTAGATGGAAAACAACCTTGTCTAAGACCGGTCAGAGGAGCCTTGTTAAATAAAGATCTGGAAAATTCCTCCGCTGCAATCTGAATTCAGTCTCTTTTCTAGGATAGTCTCGTATGACAATAACGTTTGATAATGAGACGTTGGTGCTGCAAGTCCAAAAAAGTTTTCTTTATGAGAAAGATCTAATGTGAAAAAAAAATAACCTTATCTAGGAATCCTATTTTTCCTGAAACTCTGCCTTTAAGCAACATTATTATTATTAAACTACTACATGACACTACATGACAATACATGAAACACTGCATGATATTAACAAGGAATTACTTCAACATCACCTATCGAAACAACAGACACACATATTTTATAACAAGACCTACAAAACAACAACAACTCTCTACATCCCTACATCCTTCAACAACTCAGACGGTTCTTTTGTGAGATCACATCAGATTCCCACGCAACTCAACAACCTACCAAGAAATTTAAAACACATAAACAACTACAGAATATTAAAACACAAACTGTGAAAAATATACCAACAAAGTTAATATACCATTAACACTAATATTAATATACACATCGCAAATCACCAGGATCCAATGCCTACATCCCATGCATAAACAGTAACAACAACATAAATAGTGAGGGCTAAATCCCACTCTCTTCATAAAAGCTAACCCAAGCTTCGAAGTAGATGGGATTAACATACCTCACTCATCTACACATAATCCTTATAATCAAAGAATGCAGATTATGTAACAAAACAGTCAGTAAAGTATATAACAATAAAGAGAATACTGATTCCTATGTGATAATATCATTAATATAATATTACTATGTAACATGAAAAAATAATGTAATAAATTATTCTCATTATTAAAAAATTATGTAAATCATGAATTTACACCGTATGTTTGTGAGAATTAGGAAATATAATATTTTAATTGCATATCTGTAAATACTGTCGCATAATCACACTTTCTCAAACTTTGAAAAAAAAATAGTAAACTACAACATGTAATATTATATAACTTGTGTAACTCTGAACTATATAATTGTAAATTATTACTGTGATTGTTATTTTAAAAAATAGCAAAAAAAACTATGTTATCATCATTATTATTGAAATCTCATTATGTGTAGCACTTAGTGCTGAACCTTGTAAAATAACATAGTGAATGTTACTGAAGATGATCATATATATATCTGCGAGATCAATAAAATTATTATTATTAAAAAGAAGAAAAAATTATATTAATTAATAATTATAAAAAAATTTTATTATTGCGTAATGTTTATTGTATGTGTAAATATTTTAGCAATCAATAAATTACTATTACTAATATTTAACAAGATCTCAGACAACTAATTATATCACATATAAATACAATAATCACTACGGAAAGGCCACTCGAAGCTTATACATCCCAGATATGAAAAATAAACTACTTTTGAATACAGGAACAATACAAACTACATTAGCCCGAAAAGAGCCCTAAGGATATACTATGAACAAGAAACACGCACCTTACAAATTTAATGAAACACAATATATTAGTTCAGGCTTTCCAGTTCAGCGAAGCGTCATGACATTCCAAATTATCGTGCGTGCGTGCGTGCGTCCCTGCATATCAGACATATCAAACATCATCCAACTTCCAACACAGCAATCAAACTAATAAACAATAACTAACCAGCGTCATCCTCAGATAAGCTGAACAAAAAAGCTTCCAGGATGCAAGCTAAGAAATTACATTCCGACCGAGATCAAAAAAAAAAAAAAATCCATATATTAAATTTAAGTGCCGTAGTTACAGCGCTAAAGTACATTAACTCAAAAGTATAATTTATTGTTATTGTACGAATGCTGTAAAAAGGCAATGTTTCTACCGCAACTATAAATTACCAACTACAGTAACTATTATTAATACATTATATAGAAAAAAACGTAATTTTTATGAATTTCATTGTTACAAAAAAATAATAAAAATAAACAGAACTATATGTGTTTGTAAATATATAAATACAATATGTAATCATAATTTTAATTTAAAAAATTGTATGTAGTATGTAATTTATCTGAGAAATAATAAAATGTTAAAAACAATTATGTGTGTTATTTGATAGGCATTATTTTACTATTATATCTATTATTTAACTATAAAGAAAAAAATATCATTATTATTATCGATTTAAAAGTATCACTGTTAAAAAGTGAATAAAATGAATTCATTCAGCCTTCCTTACTGATGACAAAAAGAAAAACCTGTAAATATAATTTGTTAATTAAAATAAACTGCAGATTGAAATATAAATGGAAATGATAAAATGCAGAAAAATATATCTCTCTTAACACATTAAAAAATTGAAAAAAAAATTTAAATAACTTGTTCATCTCACAAAACCAATACGGCTTTCAGAAAAGAAAAAGCACCATTACTTTATTAGAAAACATCGCCGACACAATAAACAAAGCTCTCGACAAAAACAAGGACGGCGTACATAATCAAGTACGCCGTCCTTATACTGCTGGACCTAACCAAAGCATTCGATACACTTGAACATGACATACTACTCACCAAACTATACTCAATAGGTATAAGAGGAACACTGCATACATGGTTCAAGAACTACCTCTCAAACAGAACACAAGTAACAAAAATAGGTACATGTCACAGTCGGAGTATACAAGTAAAACACGGTGTATCTGTAGGTGCCATATTATCACCCACTCTATTCAACATATACATTAACGATGTTCATAACATATCCATAAGAAGTCAAATATTTCAATACGCAGATGACACTGCACTACTAGCAATCCACACAGACATTAACACAGCTCTCTGCAAAGCACAACAAGAACTAAACGAAATCACAACATACTTCCACCAAAACGCAATTCTAATCAACGGCACCAAAACACTGATGCTGATAATACACAACCCAAGAATCATACGCCCTGCATCACTATCGATACATTGTCACACATACCGCTGCATTAACAACAAAAATACCTGCCAATGTTCCGAAATCAAACCTGTAACACACGCAAAATACCTCGGTCTCTATATAAATTCCCACCTTAAATGGACAAAACATATAGAATACCTACACACCAAACTCCGGATCATCGCAGTAAAACTCTTCCAAGTTAAAGACATTATTCCACCCAACATAAAAAAAACTCCTGTATCACGGTATCTGCGAATCCCCACTCAGATACGGAATAACAGTCTATACAAATACATCAAACAGCCACCTAACAAAATTAGAAACACTACACAGGAAAATCGTGTCAACAGTGATCTGGACACCTTATATCCAACAACCAATATCCGACAAGCACATGGCGATACACAGAATTCTGAGCATTAAAAACCTGAAACACTATATGACATTAACAAGGAATTACTTCAACATCACCTATCGAAACAACAGAGACACATATCGTATAACACGACCTATGACAACTCTCTACATCCCCACACCCTTCAGTAACTCATACGATTCTTTTGTGAGATCACATCAGATACCCACGCAACTCAACAACCTACCAAGAAAGTTAAAACAAGTAGATAACTACAGAACATTAAAAAACGAACTCTGGAAAATATACCAACAAAGTTAAGAAACCATTAACACTAATATACACATCACAAATCACTAGCATCCAATGCCTACATCCCATACATAAACAGTAGCAACAACACCAATAGTGAAGGCTAAATCCCACTCTCTTTATAAAAGCTACCCCAAGCTTCGAAGTAAGTGGGATTAACTTGCCTCACTCATCTACAAGTAATCCTTATAAGCAAATGCAGAAATCTGTATGTATAATCATTCTTTCTCTTTCTCAAACTTAAAAAATAATAATAAAATAAAAATAAAATAAAAAAATAAAAAATTGTACAAAAAATTCTGTATAATCTTCATTGTTATTATTAGAAGAACATGTGTTGTAAATACATAATATAAAGGCAAAAAAGTATTAAAATTTTTAATTGAAATCCAATGTAGGAATTGCAGCACTTAGTGCTGAACTCTGTAAAATTATAAGATGCAATGTCACACAAGATATTTACTGTATGTATAAATATTTTAGCAATCAATAAAAAATATATATATATTAAATAAGATTGAAGATAATAAACTTTGTCAAAAATTATTATTATTATTATTATTATGCAAATTCTACATGTGAAACGCTGTGAACCTATAGTACATCAGTATTTTTGGAAGGCTAAAGATTAGTTCATGCAGAAACCTGCTGTAGATCTAACAACGTGCAATGAAATCCATCTACCACTTAAAGAGATTCGCAAAACATTCACGCCCACGGTTGGATCTAGTATGCAGCCTGTTAGCTCGAGAGTAGCTACGCTATGTAACCTGACCGTATGTAATCAAACCGGCAAAGCATGGATATTCCCACACAGAAAACAGCCTTTGGAATCATATATGCAGGTAATGTCTATTTCCCCAACACCAACCAACTTTCAAGAGTTCTCTCTTTTTCTAAGGCTAAGAAATATAATTTTGATCATCTGCAATATCTTTATAACACTGGATTGATAACTGTATCAGTGCCTCTCCGGTAGACGTAAAACAAAGTAACTTATTTATTCAGAGACAGTAATAGTTTCTATCTTAACTGCTTTAAACTTGTTCACGTCTAAAAAAAAATAATAATAATAATACAAAACAAATAAGTTTTGCGTTAATTCCTTAGGCGAAAACAACTATGGAATTATCAAGGATTCCGATAATTAAAATTATGTGTGAGCACGCGTTCATTCTTGTGCACGTTGGCGTGCTCTCGTTCGCGTGCTTGGTTATCCATAGCTAGGAAATATAACAGATAATGATATTATTTCAGGCATAAATCACGAAGAAAAACACTAAAAAATGGTTTATTCAATCCGTTTCCTACACTCTATGCTGTACATCATCAGGATTCAAATAAAATTTGAAAAAAGAAATTATTATTAACAGATTAATTTCTAACACGTAACTGCCCTACATAGAATAGTCGTTAAAAGCTGATGGTTAAGGTTATCCGAGATGATTACTGACCAGCAACATTCTTAAATAGTTGCCGAAAACATGTGGTGACGCACGTATTTTAGATATTTTAAATTACGTGCAACTATTGAGCGGAGAGGTATTTCTCGTGTGTTAAATTTAGGAGTTTCATGTAAAAATGGATGGAGAGAGGATGGAGAGATCTAAGTACCAAAAAATTCATATGTAATTTTTCGAAGGTTGTTGGTTTTATTTTGAAACTTTCTAGTAGGATAATGGCCTGATTACACAGTACATATTCGTTTTTCAGTTTGAAGTTTCGTTAATTTAACGAGAGAGCCAATTTAAACCGAGCCAAGCAAGTCTCTTGAAAAGTTAACGATTTCTGAACAGACTGTAAAATTCAGGCCTTTGCTAAGAACTTGCTCAGCTATAGATATTTTCTGACTGGTTCACGACAATTTTTTTCTTCTATGACTGATTGAAAGATTTTATCATGCATATTTACTCCGATTATAAGATATTAAATTTCTAATTAGTATGGATTTGTTCTTCCATTCATAACGTTCATAGGCTTGTGTGTTGAGAAAAGAGGTCATATTCAGCCTTAGGCGATAGTAAGCTAATTTTAAGCACGTCCATCAGATATCATTTTCTGTTTTTCAGTTTTCTAAGACGTTTTATGTTAGCGATAAATTCATTAAGTAGCACTATTGTTTCTTTGCTATAAATTCCTATAGCTCAAGGGAAGGAGGATAATCTCACTTTCAAAATTAATACATTTTTGAATAATTTCAGAAACCTTATACCATATTAGGAATAATAGCTTGTTAGCACCTTTGGCAGTCACCTCTGAAGGTCTGTTTTCTTTTCAGGTTCCTATTTGTAGCCTCGTGAACTTAATATTGCTGAATAAAAGCTTTACTAGAACACGGCTAAATATATAACAATTTCATAAGACCTGTAGAAGTACACAAGTAACTAGTTTATTTGGAGGCTCGACTAGTTTCGCCTTAATTGCAAAAGACTTCTTTAAGTGTAAGAGAAGGTATTAATAGACAAACAAACAGTAATTTACATATAAACAGTAATTAATAGACACACACACACACACACACACACACACACACACACACACACACACACACACACACACACACACACACACACACACACACACACACACACACACACACACAGCACGCATGTGTGGGTGTGTGCATCGTATTCATTTTCTGGAATATATCCTCAAGGGTTTAGCAGATGTTATAACAGTCCGACCCAATTAATATTTCTGGTTTAGATGTTTGCAGACACACGATGGTATAACATACTGAGATTTTGTAAGGTTAAAATGCTTCATAGTATGACTGAATATGAAAAAGCTTTGTGCTATTCATGGTCTGATTTCGACGAATACGAACAGTCACCAGTAAAAAAGTTTGTTATCGATTGTGAAA
Organism: Typopeltis vanoorti; assembly: GCF_054136105.1. Taxonomy (NCBI): domain Eukaryota; kingdom Metazoa; phylum Arthropoda; class Arachnida; order Uropygi; family Thelyphonidae; genus Typopeltis; species Typopeltis vanoorti. Next base: position 61,655,348 of record NC_143573.1, on the reverse strand, counting down.
TATTCATCTTTTCTCTCATTTCTATCTGATGTTTTCTATTGTATTATTTAATTCACTGTCATGTTTAATAGAAAGGGGAATATATTTAATTCATCTGCTTATGTCGTTTCTCAGAGACTTTTGTGCTAATGCATAAAAACCGTCTCGGAGATAAATTCTCTTCCTGTTTGTATTAAAATGTAAAGAGAAATATTTGACTGCTGTTCTGCTTTCCTTTATCCAATCTAGTTTATTCGTTCAAACACTTTAAATTATTCGATTAATATATTTTTAGATTATTATTTTAGGTACTATCTGGCAGAAGTTGCCAGAACAATAATAACTATTCCACTCAGCTTCAATATACCGTTTTTTTTTAAATTTTTTATGTGAAGCCTACCATTAAAAGTTGAAAATCTATTGTACGTTGATAGCGCAGGTAGGCTATGGGTTAGATAATTCGAAAATCTATTCTAGAGTTTATATATTTTTTTTTATCTTCGTCATATTGTAAATCATGTCATTGTCCCATTTAGATTATCTAGTTTCTCCAGTATTCTTAATGAACATCTTTCACATATCTTCTATTGAGTACCTTTTTTTACTGAAAATCTTTCACATATATTCTATTGAGTACCTTTTTTGCTGAACATCTTTCACATATCTTCTATTGAGTACCTTTTTTGCTGAAAATCTTTCACATATATTCTATTGAGTACGATTTAAGAAGAAATTAACTAGTTGATTATCACTATTTCATGTATTAACTAAAAAGCAGGAAGACATACGTAGGATTTCAGGGTATTATTTGAATAAAGTCGTTGGTAATGACCAAGCCAGTTATTATAAGCAAAATCTGTTTGTCCCAAGGACAGATAATTTAGGTTTACAGAATTGTAGCCAGCACAAATTCTTCTGGTCAGTGTGCCTGTTTCAAGGGATGAAAACCGGTGAGGTTCATGGACGGAAAAAAAAAAAAACTCTTCCACCGTCATATGAAACATCATTACTGGTTTTCATTTTAAAAGCACTTATAAAATTTCTTCGCGTCCTGCACAGGATTTTACTGAGGTTATTTCATGCCCATGATAACTCAGCGATCTCTTCATAGATTTTCGAAAATTTCGGAATAGCAATACCTCTCCAATACGATTACTTAAATTGCTCCAATTTATGTGAATACTGGCCAATTACGGATACAAAGGAATATCCAGGCTACCTTTATAATGATAAAATGTACAGCTCTCACGCAAATATTGACATTCTTAATGAGGGGTTTGTCGTGTTTGGTAATTGCTGTTTGTCAATGTGCTCCATCAGGTCTCAAAAAGGGAAAAATGTTCATTTTACATGAAGATGTGTTATACGTCACAATGAAGATTTGTTATACGTCACAATGAAGATTTGTTATACGTCACAATGAAGATTTGTTTGCTCGCTGTCTGAATGAGCCAATTATTCCATAGAATAAGAAGTATAAAATGATTTCTATATCATATAGTCTATTAAACTTTATTCTATATTATAATGGAAAGATATTATGCTTCACTTCACGTTTAATATTCTAGCAGCAGTGCATCTATACACTCTACTCTGTGAGTCGGTGACAAAATATTAGATTCTTTCTACACAACAGCGCAAATGTGTGAGAGAAAGAGGGAAGAAAAAACTCGAGATCATTATTTAAGAAAAGTTATCAGTACTTTAATTTTTATAAAGAATCTAATTAATGATCGAATAAAAATTATTTTCTGACCTAAACCAGCTGTTACTAACCGCACTTCTTTTTTTCCTTTAATTACTTTACCAAAGACACTGTCTAGGGTCAGGATATTGTCATTAATTTTGCAAAGAGGAAAATGATCGATTAGCTGATGGTGGTGCGATAAAACGTATCTGCGAATCAAAATTCTGTAATCTCCAGTAAGAAAACGTTTAACTTACTAAGATCTAATATAATGCTGTAACTAAACTAGCTGTTCAGAGAAATGAATGAGAGTAGTAGAATTATATATTTCTACTATAGCAATACTGTTTTCCCTCTGACTCCAGAGGAAAATTCATGCAATTATTGCCAGCTTAATTATCCATTGTGAATTACATTCAACTATAAAAGCAACTCGATTTACCTCTAGATGGAGAGAAACAAAATTTTTACTATAAGAATCAGAACATATATAACAGTAACAAAATTATTCACTGAGAAAATTATTCTACAGAAATTTTACCAAACTTTCTCGAAGAATAACAAGAAATGATGCTGATTCAATAAATGATTCCCATCCATTTTCTATGTGCCAAATTCCACATCTTGATTGTTTATTTATACAGTGATATTTCCTATACAAAACTACAGTGCTATTTCGAAATATTCAGGGCATATTTGCCGTTTAATGAATAATGAATACTGTTCGTTTAGTGTTCTAAGACCACGCATATCGGAGTGCAGTAAATAACAGAGGCAGGAAACCAAGCGAATAAAAACCTAAGCGATTGTGATGGAGAGAGAGAGAGAGAGAGATGGTGACATTCGTTATTGAAATTATGGGAAATCATGCAGACAAAATGTCATTAGCTCACAAACCACTAAACGACAACTAGGAAAAAACAAAGAATTATAGTTTAAGAAACAGTATATTTGTAGCGTCAGTTACGAAGTCATCCTGTTAATGAAAAGATCAATCTAAATTCGATTGCTATCGTAGTACTGACGAAGCATTATAATGGTTGAGTTAATTTTGTTGTATTTGCTCTGTAAATTTGTAAGGCCTCCTCTCATAATGATAAAAACTATAACCGAGAAATCAGCGAAGCTCATGTGTCGCGCATGTTACACCAATATGCTTTTCGTATTTATTTATTTCAACAGGTGAAAACTCGAGTTTGTTGTCCCAATGACAAATGAACATGGCCGTCTTAATGTCACCTAAAAAAAACCTTATAAATTCCTCGCCTCCTAGATATGCTCTAACCAAGATCTTACCAACCGAACAGCAAACGTTACGACTGAGCTCCTAATCAACGGAATCTCGTAGTAGAAGGCAAAGCTATTTTGTAGATTAAAATATACGTAAAGGAATATGCTGATTGTAGTAATACTGTCATACCTCGTGGCCTTTTCAATGCAGTCACTAGGACGTCAAGATCTCTTGATGAACCTTGATTGCAATCTCCTCTACGATACCAAGGACCAATAAGAATACAAATTTTTCAGATAAATCAATCAGAGAACACATAGTTAACAAACATAATGTGCTGACCGTATAACCTTATTTATTCAGCTGTAATTCCTACTCGTAGATGTATCCTATACATCATCCGTAAGAAGATGACCCATCTCACCAAAAATATTGCGTAAATATAAGACTTTAAATACCTGTTCTATAACTTATTCTAGAGTATATATTATAGAGTATATAATGAATTCATAAATGAAAATAGACTTTAAATTCTCTCCCAGAATCGCAAATTTTACAAAAAATTACCAAATAACAAATCGAAATATGTAATACGTATAAGCTTGTCAATAAATAAATAAGTAATAAATTACGCAGAAGTGATTATAAGTACACTTAGCATAATTTATTTTAAACTTACAAAGTTTACAGACTTAATCGGTTAGAAATGTTATGATATTCCCTAAGAGTTGTATTTATTTATTTATCCTAAGAGTTGCTTTAATAAATTAGTATTTATTCTGACACTTTAAACATGCGATTAAACAAGTTCTGCTAGGATTTTCTCACATGTTATATGCGCTTTTCATACTCTTACATGTGCGCTTTCCTTTTTTTGTTTTTTAAAGAAGGATAGTAATAATATGTCAGAATGCAATTGATACCCAATACTTGGAAATAAGCTTTGGGATTCTAATTATTTCTATATGGATGTCTCGAATAATCAGGGTACCCATTTAATGGAAAAACTTAACCATTAATGTAGAAGTCGATCTACATATATTTGTTTATGTAGGGAGTAGCAACAACTCTCGACCAATTATAAAAACTAACATTTTTATTAGCATATTTTGATATGTTAATCTGCATTTCTTTTTATGTAAAAAATCTGCTTTCTGTGCTGTATAAATATCAAACGCTTATATAGAAATATGAAACATCACAATGTATAATATAAATTCGTATTCTTAAGCACAAAGACCTGATGAACTGTGCGGGGGGGGGTGCTTCAGAACTGTATGTGAATTGTAAGCGGAGTGTTGGTCTAAGAGGTGGACACTTCTCTCCTGGGTAACTGATCTAAACCTAATAAGACAAAAGTTACTAAATGAGGTTTTACAAGATATGGATTCTTCTTTCTTTGAAGGTAAGTGCATATTCGTTAGTAGGATTGTGCAATACTTAATACTGTAGTCTCGTCAAAGATATGTTTGCTGCTACGTAGATTGGAGGAATGTCAATAAGCGTGATTATAGTTAATTAGTTGGAGATGGGGAGTATACGTGGTGGTTTATCATCAAGAGGCTAACTCACCCAGCATCTCTGTTATGAGTCGGGAGAAGAGGCGATGTAATATGCATGTGACGTCTCCTGACACTATGACGAATATATCGTTAACAGACTGGTGGTGTAATTTCTAGCATAATTATAACACGTGGTTTTAATATGTACCGTATAGAGCAACTCTATGCAGGAAATATCATATTAAGCATTTTAGCAGAGAAAGAATGTTATACGGGGGATTTTTAAGAAGTGTATTGAAAGAATCACATGCAGTTTCTATAAGATCTGATTTTAGATTTATTTTATAAACATGTCTACGATCTTTTAAATGAATTTTGATGAAGTATAAAATTTAGGATTCCCCCCCCCCCAATTTATAGACTATTTCATTTTGAATGCATTCCGAGAATTTCCGAGAATTTATTACAGCAAGAAGCTAAAAACAAAAGAAAATGTCTCAATTAATAATTTACTGTCGTTTTTAGGGAGTACGTAATATTATATCTCTTTCTTTTTTATACCAAACTGTAGGTAATAACATGTTAGTATACTTAAGACACTTGAGGGTGATATATGTCAATATATATTACAAGTGTGCAAAAAAACTCGTAGAAAATATTATGAATAATTTTCATAAAAAAGCCTTTTCTGTCTTTATCTTTACATCAGTTTAGACTTAACCATTCCTAGCTGGACAACTGCTTAAGTAACGATGTCAAAACATTTACAAGAAACAATACATCGATCACATTATATGAAGTGATGAAAGAAATGGAAAAATCGCTATTGGCAATACTTCAATTATCTGATTTCTGCTGTATCCTTTATTGATGAAGGCATAAGAGAAATAGTGCGTAATAGTCCTTGCAGTGTAGAAGCATAAAGGATAAGTTGGAAATGTAATTTTCTCTAGTTAAAAAAGAAAAACAAAACTTCGAGATACAAGCGAAGTAAGAAAGTAAATTTTTAGCTGGATATTCACGCACAAATATGCGAAAAATATTACTTACTAATCATATGAAACATTTTGTGGAATGTTCTTTGTTAAATGGCTATTCAAATACTCAGTAATATGTAGACGATAATGAAGACAAAATGAATATGAAATTATTGTGAGACAACAAAATAAAATGATAATAATAAATTTCTTAAATAATATAAAAAAATATTATGAAATTTGTGGTCATAATGCTAGGTCTAACGAACATTTCTGTATCATCAAAATCGCTGCTGTTAAAAACATGTTGAAATTTTGATATCTATTGTGGTTTTAGGTGAATTGGCATTGTTAATGGTTGAGTGAAAATTCCTCACAGATCTCCAAACGCCTCAGTTAATAATAAAACTTAATCATATCTTTTTCAGCCAAACAGAAATTCAATAATGCCTTCTGTGAAAACATTTAACAATTTTTCAAAACAATTGTTCAAAGCTTTTGTTATTATTTCCTCTTGCATATAAGTATTAGTATTTTTATCTCGTTAATCCTTTAATCTTATACTTTCTTTTTAATATACGAACAATGATCAGTTAAGTGAAAGATTATCACTAGTAATTTGGTACTTTCTTTTCTTATCCATGAGAGGATAATAATTAACTTTCCTTGCCATCTTTTATTGTTTGTTATTATTGCAGCGTAAAAATGAGTGGCAGAAACATGAAAGTTATAATTAATTTCTAAAGGAAAATAGAAGTCAATTAGCGTCATACGGGTAAATCCTTCGTAGTTCGAGTGAAAATTAATCGACAAACAAGCCGCTTTCAGACATAGTTGGGAAGTAATCGACAATAAGTATAAAAACGACTCATCTAAATGTTGCAACTTGGAGGTTGCTGCATACTGCAAAAATCTAATGCGATCTGTCGTATTAGATTTTTGCAGTATGCAGATTACGACATTAGATTTTTGCGATACTGCAAAAATCTAATGTCGTAATCTGAGTATGTCAAAATCAGTATTAACTTGGTTTCGTTGGATGGTCTGCGTGTTACTATGGTGACATTTCATAATGAGAAAATATGTCTGGAATAATAACGTGTTTCCCTTCATATAGTTATGGTGAATTCATTTAAAAATAGCAATGCTGAGATTTTAATAACTTGCGGATATCTACCAGGAAGTCAGTTTTTTTTTTAAAAAAATGAAATTTCTCCAGAATAATACCTTGCAGCTTGTTATATTTGTTGCTCTATTTTAGGATTTCTATGAAGCAATGAAGGCGAATGTATTATGCATATAAATTATGTGCATTCTACGATGACTGTCTGGGTTTAGCCTAATGGCTTTGCGCTTCGCAACCTGGGGAATAGGGTTGCGTGGGAGTGTACTAGGTTCGATTCTCGTCGGAGAGGTGAGGAGCTGAAGGATCTGCCATAGCCAAGTTAGCTAGTCTTCGGCGTGGATAGTAGGGTTTTTCCCTAGTTTATTCTGGGGTTTTTCATCCTACGAACCGTGAACAATCGTTTTTTGGTCTCCGGTTTAAATAACACATACGAAAACAAAAAAAACACTGAACGTAGTTTCGAGTGTGTTAAACTTCCCAAACTTATGGATGTAAAGGCCTCTTTGGAAAAATTAAAATATATCACGGCCCCCATCGAAAAAAATATCGTAATACAGACATATATTATTGTAATATTTGTTATATTTATATTCGATATAAAACATACACCGCGAATATTATAAAAATCAAATGAAAATATTACATTTTAAGCATCTTACATACACATTTGACATGGCACACACTTAGTCATAAAACATTTTAAATTTGTTTTCATTATTTCACGCCTTCCCCCTCAACAAAACTGACGACCCTAAGGGGGCCCACCGTTTGGGAAGCATTGTGTTAAAGGATTTCAACGGTTCACTTCGAAAACCATTTCTTAATATTTTTAGCGTGTAATTCGTCTTTGTTATGCTGAACCAAACGTTGTTACAAATAAACGATAACACGAAGTGGGCAACCTTCCTTTTTCTTTGTAGATAAGAAGTCATCACCATTATTATTATTATTATTATTATTATTATTATTATTATTATTATTATTTAAAAAAATATATTATGCATGACCCCTATCAGGAGTCCATGTACTCTTTTCCAAAGGATACTCTACTACACCCAGTCCAATCGTTTACACATCCACTCACAACGCCATCTACCGTTCACTAACATTTACATATTAGTTATAGCTAAATCTCGACAAATTATGCAAAGTGTTACTCACCAAGTCAGAAATGAATTCACCCAAGACCACTATTTTTTTTTTTTACATGATAGCACCCTGTGTCCCAATAAGTCAATATGTATTCCATAAAGGGATTACTGGTCCTACATCTTTGTTTTCTTAAAGTTAAAAAGGTTTTGTTTAGAAAATTATTTTTATTGAATGAAAATATATATTTTGTTCAATCTAGAGCTACTCGCCAGCTGACAAAATCTACTCTCCACGAAGTGAGCGGGCGTATTTGTTGGGGGGGGGGTCTTGTTATATCTTATTATAGAATATTAGTTATAGCAAATTTTACTTTTATGTTATGTGAAAATACGTTTCTAAGTATAATTTTCAAATGTAAAAAGAAACGTTCTCTCTTGCATTGGTTATTAACGAAAATTCATCTTTCTCACACATCTCCCTACACCCTCTGTCCAAAAAGAAACCGAACTTTTCGAAAATAGAAGCAACTAGTGGCGCCACTAGTTGCTTCGAAATCGGCAACGTTGTTGTCGAAATCGGCAACGTTCTTTAGTGTTGCGTCAACTGTTTATGACATTTGTTGCATTAGAAGTCGAGTTATAGTGACAATAGTGACAGTGTGTTTTGAAGAGCGTTTGGTCATCACGATATTCATGCCGCACGCGACGAATTCTCGCTATTAATCGCTTCAAAACTTCCAGATAAAACTCACCGTTGACCGTTTGGCCAAGCGGAACGAATTCTTGGATAATGCCCTTGGAATCGGAGAAACAAATCAGCATTGGAAATATTCCAATTCGGACATTACACAAATTTCTCTACCTCAGGCTATCTTTCACGGTTCACTATCCTATTCCATGCAGTCGCTAAGATGTGATATTTCTGAGTTTGTTTTATTTTCATTTATATAAGTTTGTGAGTGACTGCAAAGCCGAACATTGATAAATATAACATACAGAGGTTCGGATGTGTTCACTTCTAGAAATATATTACCAAGCATTATTTTTGACTTCCCCGAGCGATTCTTTTTCGGATGCCCCCTCTTCTGGTGGTCTCTACTCAGCACTCTGGCGCTTTGTTTCGGGCTCATATTCAAAACATCACGTTTCGTCACAGTAACGATCGTTTCAAGGAAGTTTGAGTCCTTAGGAGCGGTTTTAATGAGGTCCTTGCAGTGTTCAATTCGATACATTTTTTGCTCGTCGGTCAACTTGTGGGGAACAAATCGCGAATTCAATTTACGAAGGCCCAAACTCTCGGTCAAAATGTTGTGCACAGTTGATTTTGGAATTCTCAATTTATCTTCAATCAATCACACGGACGATTTCGTGTTTTCTTCGAAGAAATCACGCACTTTTGTGATGTTAACTTTCCTCGGTCTAGTTTTTGGACTGAGGAAACGTGGACTGAGGAAAAGTGGACACACGACCACTTTGAAATCGCTTAAAGCACTCGTGAACTTGAGTACGGGATAAGCATTCGTCACCGTATGCTTTTTGAAGCATTTGATGGGTTTCGGTAAAACCTTTACCAAGTTTAACACAAACGTCAATCGCAGCTCTGTTTGAAACTCATTTTCCGACCGTTCGTCAAAACACACTGTCACTCTAGGCACTATAACTCGGCTTCTAATGAAACAAATGTCATAAACAGTTGAAACAACACTAATGAAAGTTGCGGCTTTCGACAGCAAAAAGATACAACAGGTGGCGCCACTAGTTTCTTCTATTTTCGAAACGTTTGGTTTCTTTTTGGACAGAAGATGTATGTTTAGAGGCACATACCCAACTTACTAAGTGCGAGAATTCCGATATTTTTTTCTAAGCCACTGCGCGGCACTTAAAAATGTACATTTTCTTCTGCTTCTGAATCTACTTCTCAGCATCGGTTGCTTGCAGTGAATGAAATTGAATCCCATATTCAATCTAATATGTAGTGATGTTTCCATGTATGCCTTCAAACTTCCTTAAAAACTGTCACTTTCCTGGCACTCTACACACTATTCATCTAGTCATTAAGATCAATAAATAACCATAATCATATCAACTCACTCAACTGTCCTGCACACATGCACTCAGGTTCGGATGTGTTCACTTCTAGAAATATATTACCAAGCATTATTCTTTCGAACCACGTAATTCGGCTAAACATGTTAAACCAGAGCGGCATTTGAATAGTCAACATCGAAAATTCAGTTAAAAGGCTCACCTGTCCTACTAACTACGCATCATTACTGCTTCTGTTCTTGTTCTGAAGATCTCTTAGTTGCAGTATTACTGCAACTAAGAGATCTTCAGTTGGGGGGAGGGGAAAATGTTAGTGACAGTTTGTTTTTTGTTTGTTTGTTTGTTCACAAGATGTTGCTGTAAAAACTATATTCACGTATCTCTTGTCAGGCAACATAGACACTCAGTTACCTAGTAATTCCATGTTTCTACTGAAAACAGACTGCAGTATTTTCCTTATTTTTTGTTTCACTCAAACTCGCAAAAAGTTCCATTTGTCTTCTCAAGAAATATTCCAATTCAGACATCACACAATTTTCTCTACCTCAGGCTATCTTTCACGGTTCACTGTCCTATTCCATGCAGTCGCTAAGATGTGATATTTCTGAGTTTGTTTTATTTTTATTTATATAAGTTCTGAGTGACTGCAAAGCCGAACATTGATCAGAATATAACATTCACTGTACTACTTGCGATCAAATATTATAGAAATGCTGGAGAAGTGCTGCAAATATCAATACGTGGTTTGGCGGATGGTTACCCTCATGAGGTATGATAATTTCTCTATTTTTTTTCTTTAGAAAGATACTATTCTGACGTATGTAAAATGTGAAAAACATAAAAATGGATGATAATATCAAAGCTTATTAGGTGAGAAAAATCTTCTTCAACCACAAGCTAAGTTAAATGACTAATGTAAATTTTTAATTTTGTTCTTGTTTGTTCCTCTTTGGTCTTTAAATTCTTACTTTTCGAAAATTTTAGTTTTCATTGTAATTCTTAATTTTTTCAAAATCTGTGTCCATTTGATTCTGATTTTGTTTTGTTTACCGGTCATACTTACGTTTCATCTTCGACTGTCGAAGATACATACACTGGTGTCCAAAACCTAAGGACAAACACCATTTATAAAGATTAGAACAGCAAATTCAGACGAATCAGCATGTGGCAATTTGTATAGCTGATGATTTCGAGTAGAAAGCGGGTACACATTCATATTTGCGAATCGCGGTCAAGTAGGTCACGTGGTAGCACGCAACAGGTTAAAAGGCAAAAGAATTCTCTAAGCGAACTGTATTTGAAGGAAGCCCTTTTCGGTAAGGAATAAAGTTGAAAACTTGGATGTCTTGTAATCTCTCAAAGACCTCATCCAAATGATTTCACGTAGAAAAAAGTATACTGATATTTCACGGGATACTGATAGCGTTGTATCCCGGCCCTGGACGGCGTTTCAAACTAATGACATAAGTTTCACACATTTACTAAGAGGTTAGCCTCACTCCACCACGGAGCACACGAAGATAGATTTTTGGTTATAACAGCAAAACGTAATCGACACACCACGGCAGATCTACTTGCAAGTCGGCCTCATTCAAACAATGGTACGCCCGAAGGCCTGTAATCTGCGTCCGTTTACCACAGCTCATCGTAGATCATGTTTTCAGTGGTGTCGTATCTAGAATAATTGGACAAAGCACCGATGGGCTAATGTACTCTTTACAGATGACAGTTGTTTTAGTGTTTTCTCCAATTCTAGACAATACTTGATCTGGCATAAAAGTGGCACTGCTTAGCATTAAGAGAATGTTCTTGAATGAGATAGATACGGAGGTGCTGCGGTCATAGAGCCATTATGTTTAATGGAAGTACAGGGCTACAAGTGCTGGAAAAAGGGACAATGACTGGTGAACGATATTTCAACACTTCAACGTCATGATCGATTGTTCGGTGGTGCTGTAGGCGAAGAATTCATTTATATGGATGACGATGTCACACCACATGGTAGGTGCTCATTTGGAACAATGTTAATATTAATACTGAGTTCACTCTATCCTGCCTTCCAGAAACGAAACCAATGGAGACGAACTCTGAAGAAAGGATTATCCGGTAACCATATACCTGGAGAAGCACACTGTGCAGCAAATAAATCTGTTATGTGAGCAATAAAGTAATGTTTGTATCCGAGTCATTTGAAGAAGGAGTAAAGAACAGGATCAAGAAGACACTGTATGAAATATTCAAAGTAAGCTGTGGTATGGATAAGTGCATACGTCGTAGGCACGTATCTCCTCCATCTCAGCCTAATGAATTACACTTTGTTAGCCTTTGTTCATATAGAGTTCAGCTGTATCATTGCTACTGCTCATTAGCCAACGTTCAGACAAACAGAACTTATATTTGGTATCTTTGTGTCCAAAAAAAGTCGAATGTCATGTAATCCATTGTTTTAATGTAATTCTAACGGAGATGAGAACCTTAATGAGGAAGAGAATCATATAGTTTTCAACAAACTACGGGGCATGCTTTCCACAAGCGTACAATAGCGATCAATGGGAATTTTAGACCATTCTTCCTGTAGGCATGTAATGAGCTCCGGTCCTGTACCGTTGTGGATCGGGCGTCCCTTCACCTCACCGACGCTCCAGTTCATCCCACAGATGTCCAATAGGATTGAGATCGGGGCTCTGTAGAGGTCAGGCAAGTGTGGTGATATTCGTGTCTACGAACCATGCAGTTACAGCAACAACCTTACGTGATGGTGCACTGGCTTGCTGAAAGAGAAAATGGTGAATTCAGTAGAAACGCCACAAAATAGGAAGCATCGCATTGACCAGATGTTCAGATACTTCTAGGAGTTTAATGTTCGCGGCATCACGTCCGAGGCCGAACGAGGAAAAACAGGTGTATATTGGTTCGTGTAATGTAGTGCTTGCATATTGCGGTCCTACCATGGAAACTCATGTTGTGAGCCTCTATTCTGAATTTTGTGTGCATATTCGTGTTCCAGTCGATGAACGGAACTCCGTATTCAACGTGTCGGCAGATGAATGATGGTTTCTACATATTATTCTTCGTAGCAATCTATGGTCACGTTCGATGAATGTGTTGGGTTATCCAGTGCGGGTAGCCATTGCAGTTGCAAATTCCCTTTTCGCAGCCATTTCACTCGAACACAATTGCACTGACTTGGGAGCATCATATCCCTTCAATTTATATCAGCTACAAACATTTGAGTCGTTACATCACGATGCACCTTGCCCATGGTGAATGAGGCTTTTCAAAGCAACATAACAGAGATAGATGGAATGAAAGAGAAGTTGGTTGGTCAAGTTCAAAGCAGGACAGTAAACAGATGATGAATAACTGCTGCTCGTGCTTATATACTGTCTTTTGCTCATAGCAGAAATATATCTATAGTAGAAATATAAGGCAGGAACGAAACTTCCATGATCGACTTGATTGGAGAGAATCTGAGAGTGAGAGATCATCACCCAATCGGATTTCCGCGGACACACACATATATATATATATATATATATATCCGCGCGGTTAGCCTAGTGGCTATGCGCTTCGCAACCATATGCCTGGGTTCGATTCCCGTCGATGACGTAAGGAGCTGAAGGATCTTCCTCAGCCATAGCCAAGTTAGCCAGTCTTGGGCGTGGACAGAAGGGTTTTTTCTCCAGTTTATTCTAGGGTTTTTCATCCCGCAAAGCAGGCAAACTGGCCTTGAGAACTCAACACTACAGGCCATAGGATACACTACACCGGGGCATAAGGCTGACCACCTTATCCTGTAAACGGAGTGAGGTCCGATGATCAATGGACCCTCGACACCGCAAGGTAAAAGAGGGTATAAGGAAGATGAGATGAGATATATATACATGGAACTAATTTATTGTAATTTAGTTACTAAATACAAAAAACGTAAAAAACGTTTTCTAAATTTTAATGAGATTATAATGATTGATTTCTTAATGACAAATATTACATAAATACTGCATTATAAAAATATTGAAGCTCTATTTCTTCATCTATAGAAATCTTGTAGGAATTAATCAAAACAGCATAACTGAAACACTTGTCGAAATAAGAATGAATGAAACTGTATGGTGTAATGCTTCCAGACTACTAAATTATTTCTATTGCTTAAAAAAGTTAAAAGTTATAAAAATAATTATATTTTGGACCAGTTTCAACAGAGCAAAATCAATGAGTGTAAGAAAAGCATGTTCTAAGTGGTGTAGATAATCTATCCCAGTCAGCATATTCATCAACAAAAAATGTGCAATTTTAGAAAAAGAAATCTTACTATTCCTCATCTGGGATTTAGAAAATCTACAGTGTGTGTAGCAAGCTTCGATTCGGCCATGAGTGCTAGCCAAGTATATTAGAAATATCGATCGTAAGTCTTCAAAAATCGCCATGTAGTAGATGTCGCTTCCACAGATATATTTGACCACATGAACATCAAGAATTCCAGAAGTCCCACGATTTTCTAGAGGACAGTTCTATCACGAACATCTCTCTCTCTCTCTCTGTGTGTGTGTGTGTGTGTGTGTGTGTGTGTGTGTGTGTGTGTGTGTGTGTGTGTGTGTGTGTGTGTGTGTGTGTGTGTGTGTGTGTGTGTGTGTGTGTGTGTGTGTGTGTGTGTGTGTGTGTGTGTGTGTGTGTGTGTGTGTGTGTGTGTGTGTGTGTGTGTGTGTGTGTGTGTGTGTGTGTGTGTGTTGCTTTCCATATCATTGAGAAGATATCCTAAGTAACTGGAATCCGCTGGCTGACGATCCATTCCTTTAAAGTAAAAGTCATTACTGTAATTACTACGGTTATAACGGTTACACGTCTATTCTGTAAGGGTGCTATCTTTAGATGGGTCCATCATATTTAACGTAAAGGGTCATCACCATGAATGATGTGCAATGATACATAATGCTACTATATGTACAATTTTGTACAATTTATACTGGCAGCATCCCGGGCATAAGCTCTATTTGGAAAACAGCCTCCATGTCGTTCCACAGTCACTACTTTAATTGATCCACAACGGTTAAAGCCCATTCGGGATAGTGTCTGATGAGAGTGGAGAGTTTAGTTACAGTACAACTAAGAACGAAGGAGTGTGTATTAATGCACTATGCATCAACCATCAGGATTAGTGGTTGATTCATGGTTGATACATCTGCATCAACCACTAGCCCTGAGGGAGTGTATACGTCAAGCATATAACTGGCAATAGCAAATCAATCGAACATAACATTTTCTGCACGTGGGTATTTCAACAGGAGTTACAACTTTTTTTTCTATTATATTTTATAGCTTGCTACTCGCTACTCGCAAATTAGTAGTGGATTCTATTTAGCACTAGATTCCATTTCTAATATTTAACTACTGAATATTATATTCAGAAAAAAAAGAGAAAAGGAATATATGAGTAACTGGTTAGCTTGATTTTCTTATTAAACCTTATGTAAGATATAAAGCAACACAAATAACATTGTAGCATTTGCAAATCTTGCAAAGCCGAAAAAATATTAGTGTAAGCAAATTAGCTTTATCTTATCTTCTTATTTTCTTTTCAAATGTTCTGGGGGATGGGGTTAGAATAAAGAAATCATAAATGAAATATGAAATCAATAGGTAATATATGTCAGCTCTGTATAATTCCTAGAAATATTTCTAAAATAATAAAGTGGAATCATAAATTCAAGTGATCTTGCCGTTAAAATATAAACAGAGTCATTTTGCTAACCGAAATCTTTTGGGAAAAACATGTACGTTAAAAATAAACCTATCACATCTCCTTACCTTTGATTCGTCCAAATTTCTCAGACGTCAGCGGATGACAAACTCAACACCCGTTGCGATATACCTGCTGAGAAAAAAACAACTCAATTGATTGACTGAAAAACAGTGACGAATATTGCCACGGATGACTGAATAAAAACATGTTATTTCATTTTTCGTTTAGATTTTGTGATGAACAGCTTCTAGGGTGGAATTTATGCAAGCGATTCAAGAAAACTTGTTCAAGGAAAAAAAAATAAACGAAGCAGACATTTCCATCAGCAAACAAATGTTGTATTAACATCTATTTCAATATTAAAGTCTTCCAATTTTTGTACTATTTTAAGGATTTCAATCACTTTGCCGACAGCACTAACGAGAGAGCAAAACAGGAAACTTCATATCATTATTTGTGTACTTTACTTGGCAACTGTTTTCTTGTTAGCATTCTGAACAAATTATGCAAAATGTATCAACTATATTTCAAGGAATAACGAATCTCAGTGTGCTTCCTAATAGAACGTACCATCCGACTGAAACTTTAGCTGTTTCTTTTTTGTTTTTGTTTTTATCAACTATTTATGTTTGCTACCAGAGACTCTGATGCTGTTATAAAAAAAAGAGAAAAAGATTACAGGAGCACAGTCCATCGATAATAATTTCCTTCATATATTTATTTTGCGATTTCTTTCTCCTATTATTCATTCATTTGGCGCCTTGATGGTGCGCAACTTTATCATTTGATGTCAGAAAGCCATTAACTTGAAACGAATAGAATTCGACTCAAGATATTAACGAGCCGAGATTTGTCTGCAAATCGAGCTCTTTGGTAGATCACGGATTCTTTTCTTTACTATATAATAAGATTTTTGTAGAACAATGTTTTGATGTAACACATGCTATAAGAATGCGCAAGTTTTAACTTAGAGTTCGAATAATTATTAGACATACATTTTACAAACAGCTTCATCAGTGACGTTATCCACGTGTAGTATTCAAGGAAAATATACAATTAATAAGAAACAGAAAACATACGTTTCATCTCTCTCTCTCTCTCTCTCCTTCTTCTTCTTCCTCTTCTTCTTCTTCTTCCTTTTATTCTTCTTCTTCTTCCTCTTATTCTTCTACATCTTCTTCCTTTTATTCTTCTTCTTCTTCTTCTTCCTTTTATTCTTCTTCTTCTTCCTCTTATTCTTCTACATCTTCTTCCTTTTATTCTTCTTCTTCTTCTTCTTCCTTTTATTCTTCTTCTTCTTCCTCTTATTCTTCTACATCTTCTTCCTTTTATTCTTCTTCTTCTTCTTCTTTCTCTTCTTCTTCTTCTTCCTTTTATTCTTCTTTTTCTTCCTCTTATTCTTCTACATCTTCTTCCTTTTATTCTTCTTCTTCTTCTTCTTTCTCTTCTTCTTCTTCTTCCTTTTATTCTTCTACATCTTCTTCCTTTTATTCTTCTTCTTCTTCCTCTTATTCTTCTACATCTTCTTCCTTTTATTCTTCTTCTTCTTCTTCTTCCTCTTATTCTTCTACATCTTCTTCCTTTTCTTCTTCTTCTTCTTCTTCTTCTTCTTCCTCTTCTTTTTCTTCCTCTTCTTCCTCTTCTTTTTCTTCCTCTTCTTCTTTTCTCTCTCTCCATTTAAAATCAGCTGTGAAAGCAAATCTTTTGCTATATCCATTGTTGAGTAATCGAATGGATTAAATATTACAAATCTGGAATTTCGACTGTTAAGTATAGACTAGTCATTGTTACTAATAATGATCGATTTTACGGTCGATGAGAAAATGTTCTGATATTAGTTAAATTCCATCGGAAAGTTTTGTTGGTAATTCATCATTCAAAGGACAAAAGATAGTTTGTTATCAGAAGCAAATTTCCCAAACAAATCTTAAATTACCTTCGTTTCTACCTTCTTTCGTTCATGAAAGAGAATAAAAAAATCTAAGATGTGTGATTCGTAGTCTAAATCATCTATCATTTACAATAAATAACTTGTCAATTTTCCTAATGTTAGTACGTTTGTAAACTTACTCACTTCTCTTGCTTGCTCTCTATCTGAATTCTCAACAGAATTTAATGTTCCTGATGAGCTCTTTTCTTTGAATTCGAAATGAACAATCAGTACTTGTATGACCTTGTCTTGATCAATGCTTATTAATATTAAATATCAAGGCACTTGGGGAGAGAGAGAGAGAGAGAGAGAGAGAGAATTATTTATGAACTATAAAAGAAAGAACAATATTTTGTCTAACTGAAATCTTTAGGAAACAGAACGTAAGACAATATTTAGTGACTAAAATTCATTCTGTAATTATAATCCCTATCAACTTTTTGCTCACTTTTAATTGAACGTTGGATTGTTTAGATAATTACAGTTGCTTGAAAATGGCAAAAACAGTGGATGGATGTGTTAAATAGACTTCCGTCTATCAGACAGTTCAAGTAAGTTTAAAAGAACTATATGACTTTACTGCTGATGTGTACTTCCCGAACGTTGTTAATATATCATGTAATATCACACAATACGACACTGTACTGATTTTATTTCTTTTCAGAGCTTTCAGACAAGCATACCTGACTTCTATATTGGATGAAACAGGTTGGCGTTCAACTGGTTTAACAAGAATAGGCAGAAAATATTGATTTTGGATAAATTAGTTGCTTTACGTATCGCAACTGACCGATTGAATAAAAGCAAATATAGTAAAAACTGATTTGTGCACTCACGTGCTTATTTCTTGTTCTCACTACAATAATACGCCAGGAAAAAAGGGTTTACTTTGTATTCTAAATTTGTTCATATAATGATGTAGCTTTTGTTTCAGATTAGGTTTGTCTCGAGGATCAGTTGAGCTGTATGAAATTACCAATAACTTACATATGATATTATTTATGACACTTCATTGTAACTTCCTGATATCTTTACAGATATTACCGAGGCCTGATTAAAAAAAAGCAAAAAAGAAAATAAATCTTGCTCAGTTCAACTGCACATTCTTCGATCTCTTGGGAAAACCATTAATCGTTCATCGACTCCTAATTCTCGATTTCAAAAATTTAGCAAACAAGTTAGTTAAAAAAAAACGGAATCAAATATTAAAAAGTAAGCAAGCCAGAATAAAACAATAAGTAAACAAAATAAACGATTACAGATGCAGACCTAATCAAGCAATTAATTATATTAAACAAGTTCGCTAGCTAAACAAAGTAAAGCAATTAATTTTCTTATCAAGAACAGGAATCGATATCTGATGTCAGATACAAATATCTTTAGAGACTTTCTCATCATGCCTATTCAGAATCCATTCATTTTGTACGTCAGTTGGATATAGTTTTGAAAAGCAGTCATAACTAGCGCATTTGAGCAGTGAAAGTATGTTAAAATATGACTTTTAGTAAAAATTCTATTGGAGAGAAAGTTGACATCATGCAACGTCATTTGTATTAAATTTTCTGATTTTTTTTTTACAATTTTATAAAATTTATTAGTATTACTGCATTCTCTAAATCTATCTTTCGAAAGCTCTTGTTAGTGTACAGGACGGGAGGGGATAGTGTGAAAAAAAAGGACCGAACCATATAAATCTCCTAATGCATATAATCTCCTATTATTTTTTTTATTTGTGCTTACAATATATATTGAAATCATCGATTTAAGCAAAAATTTAGATTTCTTATCTCATTTAGTGTATTTTAGTAAATATAGTAAATGAGAATTTCATGAATATCTATAATAATAATGAAATTAGGTCTGTGTGTCAAGATTTCCCATAATGTTCCTGAATACATGTCTCAAGAGGACCCTCCGTAGCTCAGTCGGTATTGACGAAGCTCTTTGGTTGGAAAGACCTGGGTTCGATTCCCGTCAGTGACGTGGGCAATGCCTACAAAGTTACCTACGGTCGGAAACGTCTGAAAAGGAAAATCAGATCCGAAATGTCCAAGAGCATCTGCAGTATGATATAATGGATTGTTCTATTGAAAGATGCATTGATCTATTCCACGAAACTGGCCATAAACTTAACTGGAACATTAAAATGCAGACGTTTTACATATCTGTTGATATTCCTCTTTCTAGAAGCCAAAAACTAAATTTCATCTTTATACTAGAAAAAAAAAAAACATACTACAGACACTTGGGCTTCCGAATTGTTGCTCTTCACTGTTGGATGATGCACTTGAGTTAAGCGGTTTTCCAGGCAATCGCGGTACCTACACCCTCCCATATCATCAATAAACGATGTAATATGAATTAATACTTAAGATCTCGGAGACTTCTGATGCTCTATGGACCAGTCATGATTTTCTATATATCTGTGTAGTCTGACTTTTTAATTGCTATTGTTGATATTTGGCTGGTTTTCAGCTATACGTTTGTACAAAGAAATACTATGCAGCTTGATACGTTACTACTACTACTACTACTACTAATAATAATAATAATAATAATAATAATAACATTTTAAATATAAGTTTAATTAGAACTTCCGTATTCCTCTATTTGCCTCTTTTCACGCTCGTATTTAGTCTACAAACTTAGATCTAGGTATACAAGATTTGTAATAGACAACTTCCGATCTCTTATCTTTAACATATTGCTTTTAAAATAAATAAGAGTACTATACTGTTTATTATAATTCCCTTTCTTTTCGGTTATTTTAAGATTCCTGTGCACACATAAGATATATTTCTCTAATTGTTATAATATTTACCGCTTTTAATGTCGGTATACCTATTAAGTATTCCGTAACTTAATTAGCCTTTTATTTGGAGCATTCTGTTAATTCGTTGCCGAGTGTCCAGTTTGAGATTTAATTTTGCAGGCTTTATTACTAAATCTCATTTGTTCTGTCGAACTAGGGTTGGACCATCCGGGAATCCACGGATACTACCAGAAGGTCATAACATAACATAACTTAATCCACTATTCTTCTTTGTTTAAGCTGAGGTAAACACATGGCTTTAAAGGAATAAAAGCAATCATTAATCTCTGTGAGTGTAATTCAGGCTCCAATATCTCTTTACGTCGAAAATTTTCCTTCATGGAAAGACATGTTAACGAAAATTAATATTGTGTGAGTTCGTAGGCTAGTAATAAGAAAAATGTTGTAATTTAATTTAACTTAGTAATCCTTAGTCGACCTAAATCGAAAAGATGACAGAAACAATATATGCCTAGAAATTACTTTCCTTGAGCTAAGTAATTAATTATTTTTATACTGCGTTTTATTATTAATTTCTAATGCTTTCACATAAATATTTACAAAACATTTATACATCGAGAGAGAGAGAGAGAGAGAGAGAGAGAGAGAGAGAGAGAGAGAGAACAACTTAGAGAGTACATAAGAAAAAAAATAGTCATCCAGTAATTAGATTAGTTTTTATACTCTTTCTCTTTTTATTATTCCATAACCATTATTATTATTTTTTGGTTACGTTGTAAGTCATGATTGCATTATGGATATAATTATTAGGATTTCATAAAATAAGTTTTTAATGTTAGAAAGCAGACTTTTTAGAAGTAATGATTATAACTCAGTACCAGATCTCAATGAGAATGAATAAATATGTCGGAAAATATTTTATATATTTAAAACTAATAGCTACATTTTTCGTCTATGTTCCAACATTCTTCCTCCAAGCTGGTATGAAATTAGGATACGCATTGCATTATATTTACTGTGGTACACTATAAGACACTAAAAGGTTCGAGAGAGAGAGAGAGAGAGAGAGAGAGAGAGAGAGAGAGAGAGAGAGAGAGAGAGAGCGTGATGATTTATACAAAATTATCTAAAGCTGGAAGTTATAAAAGTTATCGTTTTTGAAATACAGTGATGGTAATTGCTTTCTGTTTTTCGTCGTTCACACCGACTGAACTACTAAAGCTGTATCTATTGTTAAGAAAACACTGCATCGGTAGCATTAAAACAGTTTAAGAAATTTAATACAAATATGACTATTTTTACGAGGAAAATAATTAAAATGCATATTCATCATTCATTAAAACTCTGAGATGAGCTTGTTGTCATATCGCTATTCGAAGTCAGCATTCTAAAATTAGCACAAACAGCACGTGCATTCTGTACAAAGACGGGTCGTTTGATCTCTTGTTTGATCTAATAAATGATAAAAAAAGAGACAATTTATATTTATAGAAAAAAAAAATTGTCCGCGCGGTTAGCGGAGTAGCTATGCACTTCCCAACCATATGCCTGGGAAAGGGGTGTCTTGGGTTCGATTCCCGTGGCTGATGTGAGGAACTTAGGCTCTTTCTCAGGCATGGCCAAGTTAGCGGATTTTGGGCGTTGACCATAGGGTTTTTGCTCCCCAGTTTATCTTAGATTTTTCATCCCGCAAGCAGGCAAACCGGTCTTGAGAATTCAACACTTCTACAGACATAGGATGCACCGGGAAGTAGGGCTAAGCACCTTATCCTTGTGTACAGTTGCAATTAAATGAATAGAAAACCCTCGACACCGCAAGGTAAAAGAGCAAAAAGAACAAGAAGAAAAATCCAGCATCTCTGATGTTTTATCCCCCTTCCTGCTAGAATATCTTCTTCATACTCGAATCTCAAGTAATAATACCTCTTTCATTTCTTAATTTATATTGTTATTCATTAAAAAATCTAAATGAATTACCAACCAGATATTGTCCGAGTTGAAAGTTTATTTACTTTCCAATCAACAAGCTGTTCAAATACCACTGTGAACATAGTTATTTGTGAGTATCTTTAAGTAGTAGGCGAATTTCAATGTGAGACCACCACTCCTGCTTATTGAAGCTTAAAATAGCCTGAAAAAAATTCGTTTTTTTGGTTTCGAGGGCAAAATTTCCAGATTAATTAACCATAGATCATCCAGATTAAAAATAAATAAATAATTTTGGTTGAATTGAATAGCTGGGTCCTTTTATAAACATTAGTTTTTCTACATAATTTTTCACTTATCAAAATAAGTTTTTCATTTATTGTAAGCTTTACTCATTTCTTTCAGCAAAACAATAAGTATTTTCGAACAATAAGTAATTTCGAAATAAGTATCTCGAAACAATCTGAGCCGTAAATAATATAGCGTGTTCATGGGTGCTTTCTTGACTTACTCTAAATGGAGTTTAGACTAAGTCAAGAAAGTTCTTATGCAGTTTTATTGCATATTATCAGCTGACTTTGGATTTTATATAAAAATCAACATGTGATTAAATAAGCTTCACATGTGCGATCGAGGTTGCTTGCTTACTCTACAATATTTTTACTACTTCTCACTGTCTGATAATATATGGGGCATGAGTGTCATACAGGAAGCACTATCTTTATCGCGAGTAAATCTGCTTTGTGCGCAGAAAACCAAGTTTCTGGAAGGGAAAACCCTTTCATTAATCTATAAAAGATAATAACTCATCTTCATTTAGCCACTTTCATCTTCAGTTCATGTTAGTGCCGACATTCAAAATCAAGTCTTTTTCAACTGAACGTAAATGTCGGTACACTAAGAAGAAGGTAGTGACTTGGAATTTTTTAAAATATTTTCACTAAATATATTGAACCTTATTTTAACTTTATAAAATATAAAATTCCATCCTCTATATTCCATCGTCCTTGATTTTGAGCTTATATTTTCATTCTTTATTCTGTCTTGTTGACTAGTGAACCACTCTACATACTGCAAGTATTTAGTTAAAGTGAGTCCAAACTATTTGTGTTATTTTTCCAAACTATTTTTCAATAAATCAACTTTTTCAATAAAGAGAGTGCCACCATATATTTTGAAAGAAATACACTAGTCTGCAATAAGAGGAAGTTGTTATTGTTTCAAAAGTATTGTTTACTTTTTTTGGAAAAACATATTTCGAATTTCTATGTGAAATGATTTGAGAATAGAAAATCTTACTTTTTTTTTTATTCCTCTTTCCTATATCGTCTGCATGGGTGCTTTCTTGCCTTGCTCTAAACGGAAACGCTTATGCAGTTTCATTGCATATAGCTGACTTACATAGAATGCATGGCAATTTATATAGAACGCAACATGTGATTAAATAAGTATTCTTTAAGTATTATTATTTATTGCAAGTATTATTTGATATATATATTAATAAGAAGAATAAAATATAAAAAATAAAAGCATAATTTTCATTTAGAAGAAAAATGTATACTACAATATAAAGTTTTTTTTTTATTATTTTTTCGAAAGGATTCAAGTCTAGTGTTTAATCTTGTCCAAAATTGACAAAAAAAATCTCCTTGATGATCGCCTTTCCTGTATCATTTTCTCTACCTCAGTTACTGCAAACGAAGGTGGTTCCTTCACCTTTTCTAATATTTTTTATACAAGTCAACAATAGTGACCTTTGACAGCTTTTAAAATCCGTTATTATGGGTATTTATGTTTTTCTAGGTCTTTGTGGGAATCAGTTATTTCATATTTATCCATGCCAAAATGGATAAATATGAAATTATGCAAAAAATCTCAAGGATAATATATAGTAATTTTCTTTTTCAGTTACATATCGGACATTGTAGTAAAAATTGAAGGGCTGCCTTTTATAGAAAAGAAGTATATTGTAATTTTATCTCCATATTTTTCAAAAATATATTACAGTTAATGTTTTAATATATTTAATATATTTTATAAATTCTTCCTTTATTATTGAAGTTAACCTCAATGATCAAGGAAGAATCATTGTTTTTTTCCGAGATTTATAAGTTATGTATGGCAAAGCTCCAACTGCATGCCATGCAGATGCGTAAAGAACCAATTTGTCGGTCTGTCTATCTCTCTCTTTCTCTCCATCTCTGTTGAAACACAGGGTTGATCTTTGTTATTTATTTTTTGGATTTCTTAAGGGCAGGTAATTTATTGCACAATATATTTCAGTCGTAATACCAAGACGTAAACAAGTGGCAATGTTCGAAATGTCAAGCACTTTTACACAAGCATGTCGTTTAGAGAAAATAAAAATAAAAGAGATTGATAACAGGCACAAAAAAGGCATAAAATGAGGATTTTATGATTTCGTCCAGATGAAACTAATCATGAAATAAATAATGATTTCTATGATATGTAAACTGCTTGCCTTTTTGATTTGTTAAGATCAGTTTTAAAGAACGAAATCATGAGCCAAATCTATGTTTTGACATTGCAAGTATTATTTGATATATATATATTAATAAGAAGAATAAAAAAATATAGAAAATAAAAGAATAATTGCCATTTAGAAGAAAAATGTATATTACAATATAAAGTTACTAAAAATATGCAAAGTTAAATCTGATAATAGAACGTTCCCCTTTATTTTACTCACTGCACCATGGGTTCTACGAAAGAAGTCTAAAGAACAATGAAGTGATTCTTCAGTTTCATCCTAGCGTCCATGTTGTGATATTTTGTTATAAGGAGATTATCTACTTTATTTTTAATTTTCAGCTTTTTTGTTGTTAGCACAAACTTTTCAGAAAAAAAACTTGAACAATATAAAGGGTTTTTCTTTTATTTTAGCGAAACATTTTTTGTGTTCTTTATCTTCTAATATTTCCCGAATTAAAGTTCAAACATGCACGCATTTTTTAAAATTTAGCTTTGTAAATTTTTGGGAAAATTTCCTAAGTTAAACATTACAATGTTACGTTCTAAAATGCAAGTTCATTTTTATCCAATGTGTTAACGAAGTTTTCCATGAGACTCAGCTTAATGTGGAGGTCACATTCTTCTGGTTAGTTGTACAATCATTTTTTTGGAAGACTACAAAAAATCTATTCCAAGAAAGTAGCCATGTTTTGTGAAAGGTTTGTCGTTACTATTATGCAGCAAAGCAGATTTTAAGTTTGTTTTGGAAGAGTGCACAACATTTCTTTATAAAAACCATCAATATTCTTTGTCTCAAAAACAAGTTATATTATTGAAGACGAGATCCATTCCATTCAGAATGGCGTTTAAATAAATAAAGATCTCTAAAGAGTTCATTTGATTTCTGATCAGATGAGATTTGCTGACAACTTCATAAACACATCCATCTGATTATCATAACTTCTTATTCACACTGGAAAGAAACTCTATAATAAGAGCAATGCCACATTGGCTGATCTTATTATAGATGCTAAGCTTGGATTAGTAAACAGAAGTAACAAACTTCTTTTGTGTGATCTTTCGGTTCTCTCCAATGTATTGGCAGGGAAAAAAAGTCGAAGATCATCCTTACGCACAAATCTATTGAGTCCAGTTGAAATTTCTAATTAGGGGTATATTTATTGAGAGTCATAAAAGGGCAATCAACAGACAACAAGATAAAATTTTAATACCATTACAGTTTGGCTGATGATAAAATAATCCAAAAGATCTATGAAACCACATTCATATTTGTAAAAATAAATAAATCAATAACCAAATTAAATGGTGAAAGTTTTCAAAAATTCTGCTCAAATTCCAAGATTTCTTTCATTTTCTTTGTAAGAAGAATTATTGTTTTTTTTTATATACAGGGTGGGTCAAAATTCCACGTACAAACTTTGAGGGGGGGGGGGGTAGAGAACATCAAAATCAACCATATTCACATAGGAAAGCATGACCGGAAACGCCACCCGAAAGTGATAGGTGGCGCTGTTCGCCAGCGCTCCAGATGAGCAAATGGGGCTTCCTCATTCAACCTTTCGACGTCGTACGAAGAACATGCGTCGTTTTACGAACGCTGAGATAACAGACATGCACCTCGTTTACCATATTATGTATATCCAACTACTACCGAACTGTTCAGTTACGTCTAAGTTTACGTTTAAGTTTTTTACACTACTTACTACCTTGTGTGTTATTTCTGTATCTTTGTGTCCTTGTTAGTACCTTCCGGTGACGTTTCCAGTCATGCTTTCCTATGAATATGATTGATTTTGATGTTCTCTACCTCCCCTCGAAGTTTGTACATGGAATTTTGAACTACCCTGTGTATTTTTTTTCAGGTCTCCCAAAGTTTTGAGTGTATAGGCCACTTTTCCCGTTTCTCAGGCTCTATATTTATCTTTCGGTTGCTAATTTTCACAGGTGACCTCTTTTCACAAAAGCGCTTTCACCAAAGCAAGTATTGCCTTTTCCAAATCACATATTTATGTTATGGAGGAGACACTTTCTTTCTATGTGACATTTCTTTGTTTTTGACTTCCTCATGGTGAACCACCTAGGTTTTAAATTTTGATCTCAGTTCTTAACATTATGTATCAAGTAGTTTGACATATCAAAATTAAAAAACAAGATAATTCATCAAAATTTCTTAAGTCAGATAACATTCCATTACAGCTGTTATACATTTTATTTTTTCAAAATATTATAAATACTAAAAATAAAGTGAAATAAAAAAATTAACCATTAATAGAACTTTCTCATTTATTAAATAGACCTGCCAACCACGAAATACTTGATCTACTGGGATCTTCAAAATCTTTACCAGAAACGATGCAATCCAGCAGCATTGGCATGAGACAGTTATCAGAGGAGTTTACTTTGATAACACATTACAGGAGTTCACTTTAAGCTTGTTACATGCATTTATTTGTGGGTACTGACCTAAAGAAATCGATGAAATACGCCATTAAGGGCGCAACCAACGAAGAGATAATAAACATTAACCATAATGGAGAGAAGAAGAGAGAGACTTATCTGTAAAATAGAAAAATTCCTCGTTTCCGTCACTTTCACAATCACAGATTAAGGAAACGTGGTTCTGTTCTTTTAAAAATAAAAGAAACTTTAGTTTCTGAACTCTTGTGACTCTTC
This sequence comes from Typopeltis vanoorti, assembly GCF_054136105.1. Classification (NCBI taxonomy): domain Eukaryota; kingdom Metazoa; phylum Arthropoda; class Arachnida; order Uropygi; family Thelyphonidae; genus Typopeltis; species Typopeltis vanoorti. The sequence continues at coordinate 61,628,174 of NC_143573.1, read as the reverse complement.
CTAAGTGACTTTTTTATGATTGATTCTTTCTCTTTTTTTAAACGAGTAAATACCATACACGAGTAGCAGACAGTGATTGCCGAACAAATTAAACCAACCAACAACAAATTAAACCAATCAACCAGAGAAAAAATTAAACCAACAGATATTAAAAAAATGGTTTGATCTAGATTGTTTGCGAAAGTTAGGTGGTTGACTTAACACTAATCACCAATCACGGAAAAAACAGTTTGGATTTTAAGTTTTAATAGTCAAGGCTGTTCTATTATTTCATCCATTGTCTGTTTTACGTTATCATGCAAAATACGGTACTCTACCTTCTTCTTAAGATAGACCTTGTCTGAAAACAAAAAGAGATAAGGGACAGAAAAAGAAGAAGAAGAAGAAAGAAGGAGAAGGGGAGCAGAAGAAAGAAGTAGAAATAAAAAAAGAAGACGTAGAAAGAAGAAGAGGAGAAGTAGAAAGAAGAAGAGGAGAAGTAGAAAGAAGAATATGAGAAGAAGCAGAGAAGTAGAAAGAAGAAGAATACGAGAAGTAGAAAGAAGAAGAATACGAGAAGAAGAAAGAAGAAGAGGAGAAAAAGAAGAAAAGAAGAAGTAGAAGAAGAAAGAATAAGAGAAGTAGAAGGAAGAAGAAGAGGAGAAGAAGAAAGAAGAAGAGGAGAAGTAGAAAGAAGAAGAGGAGAAGTATGAAGAAGAGGAGATGGAGAAAGAAGAAGTGGAGAAGGAGGAAAAAGAAGAGGAGAAGGAGAAAGAAGAGAGGACAAGGAGGAAAAAGAAGAGGAGAAGTAGGAAGAAGAAGAGGAGGAGGAGAAAGAAGAGGAGAAGGGGGAAGAAGAAGAAGAGGAGAAGAAGAGAAGAAGAAGAAGAGGAGAAGAAGAGAAGAAGTAGAAAGAAAAAGAGAAGGAGAATGAAGAAGAGGAAAAGTAGGAAGAAGAAGAGGAGAAGGAGAAAGAAGAAGAAGAGAAGGAGGAAAAAGAAGAGGAGAAGGAGAAAGAAGAAGAGGAGAAGGAGAAAGAAGAAGAGGAGAAGGAGAAAGAAGAAGAGGAGAAGGAGAAAGAAGAAGAAAAGAAGTAGGAAGGAGAAGAAGAGAAGAAGTAGAAAAAGAAGAGGAGAAGAAGAGAAGAAGTAGAAAAAAGAAGAGGAGAAGTAGAAAGAAGAATATGAGAAGAAGAAAAGTAGAAAGAAGAAGGGGAGAAGAAGAAAGAATAAGAGGAGGAGAAAGAAGAAAAGTAGAAAGAAGAAGGGGAGAAGAAGAAAGAATAAGAGGAGGAGAAAGAAGAAGAGGAGAAGAAGAAAGAAGAAGAAGAGGAGAAGAAGAAAGAAGAAGAAGAGGAGAAGAAGAAAGAAGAAGAAGAAAGAAGAAGAAGAAAGAAGAAGAAGAGGAGAAGAAGAGGAGAAGTAGAAAGAAGAAGAGGAGAAGAAGAAAGAAGAAGAGGAGAAGGAGAAAGAAGAAGAGGAGAAGGAGAAGAAGAGGAGAAGGAGAAGAAGAGAAGAAGTAGAAGGAAGAAGAAGAGGAGAAGTAGAAAGAATAGAAGAAGTAGAAAGAAGAAGAGGAGAAGTAGAAAGAAGAAGAAGAGGAGAAGAAGAAAGAAGAAGAGGAGAAGGAGAAAGAAGAAGAAAGAAAAAGAAGAAGAGAAGTAGAAGGAAGAAGAAGAGGAGAAGTAGGAAAAAGAAGAGGAGAAGGAGAAAGAAGAAGAGGAGAAGTAGAAAGAAGAAGAGAAGGAGAAAGAAGAAGAGGAGAAGTAGAAAGAAGAAGAGGAGAAAGAGAAAGAAGAAGAGGAGAAGAAGAGAAGAAGTAGAAAGAAGAAGAGGAGAAGAAGAAAGAAGACGAAGAGTAGAAGAAGAAATAAGAAGAGGAGATGAAGAAAGAAGAAGAAGAGAAGTAGAAAGAATAGGAGAAGTAGAAAGAAGAAGAGGAGAAGTAGAAAGAAGAAGAGGAGAAGTAGAAAGAAGAAGAGGAGAAGTAGAAAGAAGAAGAGGAGAAGTAGAAAGAATAGGAGAAGTAGAAAGAAGAAGAGGAGAAGTAGAAAGAAGAAGAGGAGAAGTAGAAAGAAGAAGAAGAGGAGAAGAAGAAAGAAGAAGAGGAGAAGTAGAAAGAAGTAGAAGAGAAGAAGAAGAAGAAAAGTCATGAATTTAGCTTTTCAGATATGAAATTTTAACTGAGGACTTTTCCCCACACCTGATAAGTGGATAATTCACTAGGTCATGGAAGTGTCCTGTGCTTAACTTCTATTCACATTTTTAAAATTCAGTTTTAAATAAGAAAACTCAGAGCCTTTCATTAATAAACAACGTTGCTTTTGCTGATTATATCACTGGGTATAGTGATATTTGAAAAACATGTGAAACGGTTTTCAATAAATTCCATTTAGAATACCGTAAGTGGTTAACATATTCACTCTCAAACCAACAGAATGCATGTTCGATTTCTCCCTTAAGCATGCAAATATGTGAATGTCTTTTGGCAAGAGACGAATTTCATCGCCAAGTACGAGACCACAGCTCTGCTTATGGGAAACATGAAGCACAAGCAGCTTAAAAAAAACATGTTTGGTCTGTAGAGCAGGATTTCCGCTCAGACTATTTTGTGCTTAAATTTACGAAAATGTAACACATTTCAGTCTATATTTTGAAATATTATTTATGGGATGTATTCTCTGAGTGCCTCCAACAAGAAATTGGTGTAAATTAGTTAATAAAAATAATTACTTGATTATGAGTTGTTTTGGCATGGACTTCTAACACCTGACGTCACTGAGAATTGAGTAACCAATCAATACCTGAGTTAGAAAATGCGCATGTTTTGTCGAAGTCCCTTTCCAAAGGGGGAAAACAACTCATACCAAAGCACTTTTCACAGAATTCTCATTGCTCTCAAACAAATTCCAGTGGACATTCTCTAAGTGAGAAAACACATCTCCACAGTCTAAGTTACGACTAGATCCAAGCACTTCAATCAAATATGGTTCTTGCGAAGAGTTTTCCCAAAACTTACGTATACATCTCTCTATCCATCTAATTCGATTTTTCTTATACATTCAACATAAAACATCACACGAAATTATGTTTGAAGCCGGGTGGTAAAAGACGTAACATTTTATGAACATTAAATTTCAAATAGTACAAAATGCATAAGCTTTGTAACAAATCATGCACAATTGTACTTGAGAATACCATACACGAATAGGTGTCCTTAAACTAATTAAAGTGAGTTCTCATCAATCACAGAAGTATGGTTTACTCAAATTACTCAAAGTAACATTCTTTTTATGACATTCTTTGTCTGTTTCACTTATAAAAAAAAAAAAACACGTAGTTCTGAAACAGACCGAATTCAATATTGCAATAATTAATTGTTGCATGATATTTTTATCTCCACAATTTTTAAATGCTGGAAATTATAGTTTACAAGAACTACATTCCCGTAGCTAATTTATTGATGTGTATCGTACATAAAAATAGGAAGTATTTATGAATTTTAGTATGTTTATAAAACATTTTTAAAATTTATGAAAGAGAAATAAAAAAAAGTAATTAAGGATGAAGATTTATCTTGCCATACAGAGGAGTGGAAATTAAATAAAAACGAGCCTTTTAAGTATATCAGAGATCCTATATATAGCGGGTAATGATTTTTTTTTCTTTCATCTGATTGGCAAGACTGCGTTAACGAATAATGAAAGTGAAAAGAAAGAAAAAAGAATATGTAAGCGATATGGAACTATTTTTTATGAAGGCAATAATGGCCTCAGTGGGTATCATATTCGGTTCATTTGCTCCTAAAGCTTAATTTAAGTCTGGATCATGGCAGTGCTTAAAACAAAGAAGAAATTCCAAAGAAAGTGAGTTCTCATCAATCACTCTAAATATTAGAAGAGGAAAAACAGGTTCTTCGGCTATCTCTGCATCTCATTTATCAGCTATAGAAAAAAAAAGTTGCAAATGCAAAATGAGGCGTATTTTAACGAGTTCCGCATCGTATCTCTAAAGCAATATCGCTCGCATGGAGAATAAATCTGTCATCATCTACTCAGAGGAATTTGCTTACAACATTCATTTTGAAAGCAACACACACACACACACACACACACACACACACACACACACACACATGATTCAGCTGAAGGAGTAATTGCTCTGAGTTCACTGCCTTATGATTCTTATTAAAAAAAAAAGCATCACCTACGAAAGATAGCAAACTAAACTGTAAAAGAAAGTATTAAAAACTGAATTGTTTATAATTATTTTATAATTATAAAGTGTTTATAATTAATTTCTACTGAGCCTTGAACGCTGATTATAATAATGTTATTTTTGAAATCATCTGCTTAGCAACTTACTGCAATCATTGACTACTAATGATTGCAGTAAGACTGTAATCATCAGTAAATGTCTACTAATTAAATTATGATCATTAAAATCTCCTACTGTAAATGATGGCTCATTAAACTGAAATCATATTGTAAATGATAACTTATTAAACTGTAATCTTACTGTAAGTGGTGAATGCATTAAAAAATAATCACACTGTGAGTGATATTGTTATAAACTGTAAAATGTTTACGGTGTACAAGAACTATAAAGGGAGCAGCTTATATGGAAGAAATGATATTATGTTGCACCTATCCAACATTCAACTTTACTGAAGTTACTAATGTTTAAGTGGGGTTTCAGAAACTTAATCCGAATAGACAAATCGTGAACTGCGAATTCCTACTATATATATATATATATATTATCCCCCCCCCCCCCCACACACACACTTCCAGCTACTGTATGAATAATGGATCAGCATTGTTTCTTCTCAGAGCACATTGGCACGCAGTCTTAATCCCAAGATATTTTGCTGTGAAGAGGTAGTGTCTAGAGAGCCTAAGGATATCTTGTATCTTATATTTTATGTCGTAGTCACGTTTCTCTACTGCTTAGAGATATTTGACGAGAATGTACACGCAGACTGAGGCAACAGTTCCGCATAAGATGGCAGTTTAAATTCAGAACTAAAATGTTATTTGAAAATTCCAATAAATCAACTTGACATCGCATTGTAGTATTAACACACAAGAAAGTTAAAAAGCATTCTGTTTGTTATCTGATTTGCTGTGGCTCTAAAAGAAAAGATATCTATTCTGTAATAATAATAATAATAATAATAATAATAATAATAATAATAATAATAATAGTTCAGGTTCTTATCTTTTTTTTTCTTCTATTACTTCCTTCAACTGTTTTCATACTCTAATTACTTCCTGTTCTTTTTCTTGCTATACGAATGCTTTCCTAGGCCTAATTTTCAGGTGGCTTACCATATATTCATTTCAAGTAGGAAACGAGGAACTTATATATGAAACCCTTGGGCTGTGGCTCTAGAGACTCTTACTTCCCGTAATTATTGAAGGATAAATAAGAAAAACCAGAAGGTACACACGCGAATTCGAAGCTGGGTTGCTTCATTTGTTCAGATGGCAGGCAGGCAATATATCATTTATCTGTTGAGCTCCTTAACCGACAGAAATTTCCGTCCTCGAAAGGTTGGTTCATCGAACATCCGTGAGCAAATTATCAATATCTACCAATAAATAAGGGGAACATATATGGACCACTTTCACCCTTAATTGCTTCATTCGATACTTGTAGGAGCTTTCTAGTTCCAAATCCGCGCGCGCGCGCACGCACGCACACACACACACACAAAATTTCGCATTTTTTTCAAATCTCACTAATTAAATATTAATGGTTTGTAGCGTACCAATTGCACTCATGAACATCGTCTGTCATTTATGTTAGCGGACCGTACAGCGATTAGATGGAAGATTATTTCGAAATAAGCGGATCTTTTTCTGATATATCACAGAAACAGAAATCAATACATACTGGCGTAAAATAATGATCTAAATGAAGCAAAAAAGAAAAATACAAAGATAGTTATACTAATAGAATATCTGATTTTTTTTTTTTTTTTTTTGTAAAAGAAGTATGTATTCTAGAATTCAAGACTTTGTGAGGTGAATAATAGAATAAACATTTAAAGCCCCAACTATTAATCCGTCTACCTTACATAAAGACATCTAAAAGACTGCGTTTTAGTCTGGAATCACATATATTAGTTGACAGATTTGATAAATTCTCATCCTTTCTAAAATATAAATTCTGCAGTTATTTTGTACCACTTTGTACAAAGTGTTATCTATTATTATTTTTTACGTACTTTGTACAAACTACGTAAAAATTAATAATATATATCCATGAACATTAACTGATATAGTACTATTGAATGATGCGATGCTTTCTATATTGTAATATTTTGACGAAATAAACCATGATCTCTTTCAAGGCAATAATGCACCACGTCTTTCTACAAGTACTAGCTAGACATGGTTTGAAAGAAATTATGTATAAAAAATTGGCTAGTTTGGACAGCATGGACTGGTCTCAGTTCAACAAGTACTTTTAAGAGTTGAGTATTTAAACGTGATACTTGGATTGTAATTATAGTGAAGGACTGTTGCCCATCTAGTACAAGAGCATTATAAACACTCAGCCAGTGTTGCCTCTAACTTTTTGTCTCCTGAGAGGCAATTTAAAGTTACATATTTAAATTGCCTTTAAATGTGTAATTTAAAGCTTGAGGTTTTTGATTTAGTCCATTTGCAGGTAGTTGATGTGTGGAGCAGGCGATTAGGTTTTTTTTCCTTTTCTTTTAAACTGGAAATGGGTGTTTTAGCCCTGAAACTGAGACAACTCGACCACAGACCTCAGCATTTCAGAAAATAATACCATGTAATCCCATTTAAGAACATGAGTAATGACATATATTTGTTGTAATCTCGTTACCTTCAAGTCTTCAAATAATTTGAAGACTTGAAGGTAAATAGATATGAACTCAACCACCGGTGACATCTACGATGCAGACGAGCTGCTCACCGATTTCCAAAAAATGTGGACTTAAAGCGCTTCCACCAACTCCTTTCGGAAACAAAAAGGCGTTTAAGGATTTATTTATTTATTTTTATATCCTAAAAAGGCTGTTTATTGTTAACCGTTATTGTTCAAAATTATTTTTAATTTTGACTGCTAATTCCAGAGTTCGTTTTCAGTTCTAAATATATTTATTGACTTCTTTGTACTTGTACAATACACGAATATGAAACGTAGAGAAGGAAAGCATGCTTCATTTTGTATAATATACTTATCTCTAGATAAAGTACTTACTTATCCTTCGATAATCACAAGAAACGATTCTTCCGTAAAGAGAAATTTCGGAATTCGAATCAATATCTCACTGACTTTCATTACAACATGTACGTTATCGAAAATCACCCCTGTATATAATGTAATTATGGAGCGCTCTTTGCAAGGATATTTCTTGTCAAAAACATGATAATAGAGTAATAAACTGCGAAATAAAGGCTGATTTAACATCGACCAAACTGAACAAATGTCACGAAAGATTACTAGGATAATGAAGGCGAAATGTGCTTCTCCTTCATCAAGTTTATTGTCATCGATAGCCATTATTTGAGGAGAGTCGACTTGTTAGAACTGTTTCTTTGAAGATAAGCTGAAAATGATTTAAAATGTGGATTTGATATCTTTGAATTTCTGAACTTCGTGAGACTATATTCATGAATGCAATCTTTTACATAACTATTGGTAAATCGACTACAATTTGACATATTCTTCTTCAAAAGATCAGCCAATATTTCTAATATCAAACAATAGTGTTATTTGACATAGAGGACTTTATTAAGAAAATCATCACATGCGTATATGAACATCAAGTACGACTTTTTGCTCATATAGGCAAACCAGTTAATGACTGCGTTATATACATGCGCTATGATGTGCTTTAGAGTCATGACGTCACAACAATAGTGAAACCAAAGCGCGCATTATACAGAAAGTGTCAAGTTTAGTTACATGTACGCAATAACAACTAGTACCTCCAAAAGATATATTTCGGTGATTACACCAGATTTTTTATTATTCAATTATACAAAATACCGAAATAATAGTTCCCGACAAGTTTCGTAAATCGTAGGATTTACATCTTCAGGGGTAAATAGTATAACTTAAAGTTTAAACAAGTGAATTAATAAATACAAATCATAACCGTCTGGCTATTCATAAAACACAAATAAGAAAATGCAGATATAAAATGTAATTGATGTTGAACAATACTGGACGATGTCACGTGTTCTTGTTCTCGTTCATACTTCCTTTCTATGAAAAAATCTCAAGATTCCTAGATCCACCAAAACCACCTCATCATCCTCTTAAAAAACCAGGAGTCTACAAAATCCATTGCTCTTGCGGGATTTGCTATGTAGGACAGACAGGAAGATCTGGAGAAATACGCATGGCTGAACACCAAAAAGACGTACAATACAAAAGAGAACAAAAAACGGGTGTTGCTTTCCATAGCACTTCCACTGGACACGATGTACCCTGGCAAAAAACGACGATGTCATACATAGAAAACAACAGTTATATAAGAAATTTTAAAGAGGCTGCTAATATGCTAAAAAAACCAACCCAATGCAATAAAAACCAAGGTTTAATTCTCCATCAAGTGTGGTCAGCTCTAATAAAAAATCTACCGCAATCTGAGCTCGGACTGTATGAACGAGAACAAGAACACGTGACATCGTCCAGTATTGTTCAACGTTAATAACGTTTTATATCTGCATTCTGTTATTTGAGTTTATGAATAGCCAGACGGTTATGATTTGTATTTATTAATTCTCTTGTTTAAAACTTTAAGTTATACTATTTATCCCCTGAAGATGTAAATCCTACGATTTACGAAACTTAGCGGGAACTATTATTTCAGTATATTGTATAAACTGAATAATAAAAAATGTGGTGTAATCACCGAAATATATCTTTTGAACAAATTAGCCACAGAAGTCTACGCCTGCAACTTTTCAATTAGGAACGCCACACTAACACAGAATATAAAAATATATTCTTGAATTTTTCAAGGACTTATATCAGCTTAATCGTTAATGTACACCCTTGAGAAATCATACGGGGTTCTTTTATCAAATTAGCGCTGCAAAAATAGTAAAGGAATAACAAGATTACAAATTGCTGAATAAATTTTCATAAGAAATTCTTATTAGTCTTAAAAAAAAGCTTATCGAGTTTTGTGTTTTATATACAAAAGGCAGTTATTAATCTGTAAATCCAACAGCTGCAAATTTCAGTAAGGCAATTATATTTATTCGTGATTAATATACATATTTATTTTTCAAAATTATATTTTAAAATAACTTGTGATTTTTATGCTCCGTTTCTCATAAATTGCGTCGCTGGTCGTGTCATGTATCAAGTGGTAGTTCTTCCTGCCTTCTAGTTTTTCACGAAACGTCAAACGGCAGAAATGTGTGAGAAACAGGAGAAGCCAAGCAGAGGCGATTTCCTTCTTTAAGACCGCAAGTTGATAAAGTGGACAACAAAACAAAAAGTGAACTGTTTATTCAAACACCATATCTTGTGGATGGATGGAGATGTCGTGAAATGATGCTACACTGCAGTTCTCAGGATACGTGATTCTATATTTTGCATATTAAATGGAGGAAGGGAAATAAGGTTTTTGTTCGAATTTATTAAAGCATAATGCACCTTAAGACCTGTGTCCATAAGATCGAAATACTAGGTAATCAACTTGTCTGATCGTCCCCTTTTGTATTTAGAGAAGATTTCTCCAGGGAGCGAAGGTTATACAAATATGGTATTTTAGTGATTGCGCCACAGAACTTGGCATTCTATCTTTTTTTTTTGTCTGTTTTTCTTTACGCACAGAGAGAAGGAGGTGGAAAAGCAAAGAATTATAAATATACTAAGGAGCCATTGTCCTGGGAACAGGGATCGAAGATAGTCATACATTCTTGAAATAGTCTGAGATCAAATCGTGCCAATGAATGAAAAAAAAAAAATATTTCACTGCCTCTTTTATTCATTGTAAAGCTTAGTTGGTCACGTGAGGAATTTGATTATTGTTTTTGAAAAATTGTAAAATATTAGAAAAATAACTTCGATTTAACTGAAGGAATTTTGATACAGTTGATAACTGCAGCCGAACAAAGGATAAACTGCATTTGAATTTTGAAAGAAGAAGAGTTCAATGTTCGGCAGCGCTATGACATTAATTAATCTCCAGTGTCCATTGTCTCCCATATACAGTAGTGACGCGTTTCTGCACATGAAATAGGCCAACTGGTCAAAGATCACACTCGGTTAACTGCTGTCGTACGCAGCACGAAACAACGCAAACCAAATTGTTATAACTTTGTACCTTAAAAATTCCAAAATAATTCCTTAAAGAAGAAAGATTTCTCACCATTCATGTAAAAACGAAGGTTTGGTTGAATGTCGCCATCCAATCACCATGGTGATTGCGAATAGAAAAAAAAATCTACAGAGATAACTTCCAGAGCTACGTCTTAACATGTAAAGCAAAGCTTTGCAGATTTTTCTTCAAAATGGTTTTCGAAGCATAGCATCTTCGCAAACTTTCATGTTTTTAGACCATTTCGATTAAGAAATATGAGACAAACGGCTTTATACGATAAAAAGGCTGCTTTTATTTTTAATCGTTTTATTAGATCCAAATTAAAGGAACAAATCTGACTGTTTATGTCTTTGAAAAATTAACAAATTCAGTGTGGTGATATTAACTTCCTGATCACGACGCACGTGCAGTCGCTTTGTGACTAATACCTGTATCAAAGCAAATAACACGAAATGTGTTTGTCAGCTATTTACTTTTTTCAAACTCTAACCTGCTTTTCTTCGTTTCTTTTACTTTCATTCCTTTTATTGTTGCTTTGTGCACCAAATGCGGAAAGTAAAATAAATAAATAAAAGCATATGCAAAAAAAAAAAAAAAAAGAATTAGTATTTATTGAGAAAAGATCATTGAACCCGATGATAAACATAATTATGCTAAAGAGTTACCTATTTTAATGGAAATATTTAGTAAATAAAATTGTAATTTTATTTAATTGTAAATTTACTATTTTAGAATATCGCCAGCTTTGTTTTTTTTAGATAAAAAAAATTAAATCGAATATTTATATTGAAGGTGAATAAAATCTATTCCATTATGCATACAAGTGAAAAATCCAATTCAAATCACTTCGTTTTCCTCGTTAGAAAACCGAAGAACAGATAGAAACACCAGTCTAACGACCTTTCTACTTGTCATGCTAGCTCTTTTCAATAAGCACACAGTTGTTGCTTTTTGTTGCAACTTTCCAACAGGAAAAGTTCAATTTTCAAACTGTAGCCAGAGGTGGTTTTTATCTTAGGGAAGTCCGCTTGGAGGTTCTATTCTAGTAACCTACAACTGTAATAATCGAGATTATAATACTGGCCGTACGAGTTTTTGATTGGCGGTAAGGACGAAGTAAAATAGGTCTTCAGAGAGTGACTGAAAATAAACTAAATGGAAGACGTAACCCGAAATGACTGAAGCGATAAAGCAAAGCACGATGACTACTTTCCTACAAGAGTTCAGTCTTTGCTGTGGAGTAAAAGAAACAGTGCATATATTGGATGCTCTTTATTTTGTACATATGGGTGAAAATTGCTGTATTCCTAATGAGGAAATAAAAAGGAAAGGTCAGTGTTAAATATATTTCTTTTTAAACTAATGCTTAGTTTTTATTCATAAATATAAATATGAATAAATATTACTTATGAATTCAAAAAAGTATAAATATAAAAATGAAATCCTAATAGCATAATACAGTGAAAGTAGACCGTGTCTATATATTAGTGATATAAATAATCATCATAACATAACTGATTGCGTTCTCCATTGATCAAAACGTCACAAGAAACTCTTTAACTTTGGGGTTAGAAATTTAAAAATAAATTTTAACTTAGTTTTGCAAATCCCAATAAATGACTCTTTTTTTTTTAATTCTATAAGAAATAGCTGATAGTAGGCAACACAAGCGAATAAATAAAAATAAATACTATTTAATATTAGAAACATCTGTTATCATGCTATGGGAATACATTTAACTTAGAATATGATGAAGGCCGTTAGTTTACTGATTTCTAAGGGTTATAAGAGTTCTATCTATCTAATTCTCTGAGGGGTAAATTCAGACAGCAATATTACGTTTTGTTACAAGATATCAATAATATCATTAAAACTGGTATGCATGTGATATAACTAATATGAAACTTTATTTATGCTACTTTTTTATTGATAATTAGGATTATTAATAATAATAATAATAATAATTTCAAGTTGCGGTTTTAAACTTAAATAAGATAATATTATTATTTTGCAATGTGTATTTTAGAGAAAACACCGTGATTATTTATGCGCAGCAAATACAACAAAGATGTTTATCAGAATGCAGTTGCAGCAGTTAGAATAGGTGATGATTTGGGGAAATGGTTTAAAACAAGCAGAGGTACTTGACAGGGGGACCCAATATCACCAAGCATTTTCATCGCACATTTAGAAAGAGCAATGGATAAACTGAAGGAAGATGCCAAAGGAATATCTGTACACGGAATGAGAATTAACAATCTGAGATTTGCAGATGACATTGTTATTATTGAAGAAGACGAAAGAGAACTACAAAAACACTGAAACTGTTAAATGAGGAAGGGAAGAGATTTGGACTTGTTATGAACTTGGAAAAAACAAAGACAATGGTATTTGGGGAGAAGAACATGAAACAAAAGATACAATTGGATGGAATTGATATAGAAAATGTAGAACAATTCATATATTTGGGAAGTAAACTGACATATGACTTGGACTGTAAAAAAGAAATAAAGATCAGGATTGCAAAGGGAAGAACAAATCTGAAGGCCATGGATAACATCTGGAAAAGTAAAGCGATCAGCCTGCAAACAAAACTAAGAGTACTGGAAACATGCATCTTCAGCGGTGTACTGTATAGATCTGAAACGTGGGTAATAAATAAGGAATCAAGAAAAAGAATTTTGGCATTTGAAAGAACTTGTTACAGAAAAATTCTAAGAGTAGGATGGGTACAGAAAATCACCAATGAAGAACTCTATCAGAAGATACAACCAAAACAAAATCTAATGCAGAAGATTATAAAACGGAAGCTGCAATTATTTGGACACATCTGTAGAATGGGTGAGGACCGGAAGATAAAGACATTTATGTTTGGTATTTTGGATGGTTTAAACAGAAGAGGTAGACCATACAGAGAATGGATAGACGATATAAAAGATTGGTGTGGAATGGGTGTACAAATACTGCGACACTGTACACTGGACAAATAAAGGTGGAAGAAGATAGTGAAGCAAGCATCGGACATCAACGGGCAGTGAGCCCATGCTTCGTGATGATGATGATGATGAAATACAACAATATTGATGATTACTAGAACCGAGTGAATATGTCTTTCTTATTGCAAATGGTACATTTCCTTTCAAAATCAGGTATTGCTTATTATCGAAACATTTACATAAATGTTTGCATTTTCATACCATTCGAAATTATTAGAATTATGTAATACTATGATAGATTAATAGAATGAAAGCAGATCACCTGTTGGACTTAAATGACATAACAGCACAATCTTCCCTTCATCTGAGGCAAAGTCATTTATATTTTGAAGAGATGGGAAAGGAAACATCTTGACACAGTTAAGTTTTAGTTTTTGTTTTTACTTTGATAGGAAAATATTTTTTGTTAAACTTAATATAGTCACAAGTCAATAAGATACGTCCTAAACTTTTTAAAACTGAACCTGAAAATCATGAAAATTTAATTCCCTGTTGGACCTCTTTTAGTGACTGCCAATACCGATCATCTTTAATTCCGCGCATAGTTCGGTGAGATATGGATCGGGAACAGCCTTCATTAAATGCTTGCCAATTGCTACACAGATGTTTTGTTTGTCCGTATAAGTTTTCTCAGACGACGCTGATCTTTCTCCTGAGAGACTATCTGGAGATCACAGTTACCCCTCTTAGACAAGCAACGTGGGTTATTTCCCCACTGATTAAACACCCGGGACAGCCCACCTCTTGAGAAAACAGTCAACTGCTGTTTTCAAAATAGTGGGTCCACCCACAAAAAACTATTTATCGAACTCCGAAAGATCCTTTGTTTTTCCCATTGTGATCAATAATGTTGACGTTCTGACCAGCATTCTTAAATAGTTGCCTAGACGTGGTGACGCATGTGACGAAGTAATTTGCATGTGTACGCTGCCTAAGTGATGTTTAGTATATCTGCATAAAAGTTTCTAATTCAGCGGCCGTTAAATGTATTGTGGCTATTTTTTCGTGATCGTATATCCATGGCTGATATCCAAGGAGATGTAGAATATTAATGCTTACATATGAACTGAAATTGAAAATGCATCTATTTCGTATTGCCAGAAAGTAAGAATATATGTAATTTATTCTTCAACACATCCTTCACTAGTGGTTTCATAATAACCAAACTATAGTATCTTGTCAATTTATCATGATAACAAATACAGTCAACCATCATGCTCGACTATTATTATCAATCAAATAAATCCGAATGATTTTTTTCTTGCATCCTAATGAAAACAGCTATCGAAGAATATGAAACACGAGAGATATTATCCAAAACACTAAACTAGTAGTATACAAGAGAGGTGTTCAAATCAATTTTAACTTCCGGATAAGTGAGCTGGGTTTGAAAGTGACGGCTGGTACATAAGCAATGAGACACTGCAGTACCCCCAAGGAAAAAATGAAAAAAATAACTTTTGTTTGTGTTTATAAATAATAACAATGCTTACAACATTATATAAATGCAATCCAACATGTTAAAGGTTACAGCTTATGTTTCCACATTGATTGGATAGTTAATAATTGGAATTGTTCGATTAATGCTTTAGGTTACGAAACAAATGCACTGCGATCTAACGCAGTGTCAGAATTATCACGTTCGTCCTATTGCAGCTAGACTCGCAGATATTCGTTTGTGCTTGTCACTGCACATAACAAGTGAATCAGACACTGCTCGTTTGATCAGTGTCCCTACAGATAAATTGTATGCTTGCGCGCGTTATTTCTGTGATATACGAAACTTTTATTATTGGTGGGTATTCGTGGTGAGGGCAAACTATTTTTTGTAAATCTTATTTTATTCTGTTAAAATAACATATAATTATTTATTTATTATAGATACAAGGCTGAACTATGACGAGTATTATTGTTGAAAATATGAAAAGAATTATATATTTTTTCAATTATCGTTACACGAACCAAATGCACTGCGATCTAACGCACTGTCGGAATTATAGTGTTCGGCCAATTGCAGCTAGACTCACCAATTCGTTTGCACTTGCCATTGCGCGTAAAAAGTGAATCCGACACTGCTCGTTTGAGCAGTGTCGCTACGAGCAGTGTAGCGACAGATAAACTGTATGCATGGGCGCGTTATTTCTGTGAGATACGAAACTTTTATTATTGGTGTGTGTTCGTGGTGACGGTGAAATATTTTTAATAAAGCAATTTTTAATATGTAAATTTATTTATTAATAAATTGGTTACTGACTAGGAAAAAAAGAATTATTATTTTTTGAATTTGTATATGCAATACTCCCCACTTAAAATTTTCACCGACCGCCACTGGTTTGAAATAAGATTTTTGAATTCTAAGAAAATTAGGAGAGTCAGCAGATTGCATAATTGGTAGAATCTCAAAATCTAAGCATAAAGATATTATAATATAACTTGACATTGTAAGAAATTAAGAATGTGTGAGACGAGCTCCTCTGAGGTATATGCACATAAACAGAATGAAAATGGACAGTTTAATAAAACAGGTGTTTGGTGCATAAATCCACCGAGATCTAAGTGATTAATGCAATTAGACGTGTTTTGCATACCGCAACTGTGATTATGTTGACCTGAAAAATAAAATTTATTTGGGAGAAAATTATTAACACGATGCTGCTGACAATATAAACTTAATTATTGTAGTATTTAATCATGTTACCTAAATTTCTCATGTAGTACGTCTATCACGTTAGCTTAATCATGTAGCATTTAATCATGTAAACTTAATCATAGGATCCTGTAGACATCTTGACGGTACTCAGGAATTTGATGATGATGATTACATTGCTACAGCTGGAGAATTAATAACTCAAGGATTTAAAAAAAATAAGTAATGTAATCATCCTCATGAAATATTAGAATATTTGATTATGATAATTATATTAGAATTTATAATGCAACAGGAAATAAAATATAAGTTCAAAAGATTCTATAGCGTTTGCTAACCCCAGAACGATGACTGTAATTATAAAAATGTCACGTTTATAATTATAGATACGGGCACTATTAACAGCCGAAATGCTTGAGCGAACGTTACGAAAAAATATAGAGTGAAACTTAACACAAAAAAGTATGAAACGGACCAGTAAGGAAGTCAAATAATACATCCAAGAAATACCAACATTAAAAAAAGAATAATAATTCAAAGCAGTTCTGAAAAGCACAGAGAAATAAGTTTATTTTGTCTGTCATATTATAATTATACTAAATATTTGATAATAAATTTACGAGTATATATTAGCAGATGAGAATCTCCGAATGGATTGCGACAGAGAAGCTCTAAAGAGTTCGTTTTTTGTGCGTTAAATGATTAATACGAATATGTAAATAATTTGGAAACTCATTTGTTATTCACAGAAAGCATTTGATAGAGTTAAAAGAAATATTCTTTTCAAAATTTTATGGCAAAAAATAGACCTCATTTAATTATGAAAAACGTAACTTATATGGCTAATGATGGACTCTAAATTAAATTAATACAAAATGTAAATGATTCATCATGAAAGACTATTAATATTGAAATTAGCTAAAGATTCTTGCTACTTCATTTTTTTAAAATTTACATTTAAAGGAGGTAATATTACGCAATATGTGAAATATAACAATGGGTTATTTCACACTGGAAAGAATTGTGATAAAAGATATTACTCTTTGCAGATCAGCAGTATCAAAAGAAAACCTATAAGGAAATAGAATTTAAGTTGAATCAAACTTTAGTGAACATTGGCAAACACAACAGCATTCAAAGGTTTAGAACCAAGAAAAATCAAATAATTCTAAAAAACAGTATAACAGAAAGATAATTAGAAATGTAACTCATAGTTATAATTACTTAGTATCCCATATTTCGTATGAATAATACAAGGTTATTAATAAAAAAATTCCAAGATTTATTTATTTATTCGTATGGCATGAATAACAAAACATACAGTACAATACACCAGTTTAAAAACATATAAAATTAAAAGCCATTTTAAAAACCAATAAAATTAAAAGGTTGCATCCATATTGGTCAAATAGTTCATAGCTTCGGGTGTAGCACTTAAAAAGCCCAATTTGTCTCCTGAATATGCTCTGAGATAACACTGAGTCACAATATGGTCTACGGCTTGTCTTTGAGCCAATCACAATACGGGATTGGTCGTTTATCCCATTTAAAAAGCATGTCCGCAAATACACCATGACCAGTTTGTATTCTATCAAGCTGAGTCCAGGATTTTCGTGGGAGGTGTGAGCAAGCATCAAAAACTTTCTTGTAATTCTTTGAGAGAAAATGCTGTGATGTCATCTGTCTGGCTCTCCTACTGTTCTTACCACTTTTGCTTTTGCTTCAGGTCAGAGTTAGATTGTAGTAGTAGTAGTTGGGCTAATTGTAGTGGTGGATATCTTGATCTCAATCGTCGTACACTTAAGTCTGGGAGATCTAAATGTATTGGTAGGGTAATGTAAACGTATTGATACTCCTGTAAGAGAGCCTTAGTCCTGCACAGATTCAGTGGAACAATGTTGCTAAGAGCTGGAAGTCAGTGTGTGGGCGTTGATTTAATTGTGCCAGAAATCAGTCTCATTGTATTATTTAATTGGTTATCAACAAGTTTAACATGTGTGCTATTTAGCCAAACTGGTGAGCAATATTCGGCAACAGAGAAAACTAGACCAAGAGCTGTAATCCGCAGATTATCAGCCGTTGCTCCCCATGTCGTGCCTATTTGTTTTTGTATTATGTTGTTACGCGTTCTTAACTTAGCAGAGCGATTTGGCAGCCAGTACCTAGCACTTAGTTCTCCTGGCCAAGGCATGCAGTCAAACAATTCCAAGATATTTTTAAATAATAGAATTAATAAATAGAACCTTAAAATCATCTCAAGTACAAAACATGCAGGGTATTCACAATCACAATATATAAAATAAATTGAAAACACAGGCCATGAAAGAACGTGATCATCAATTACAACGCGGAAATAAGATATATGAGCAAAATAATCGGTGACATCTTGTGAGGATAAACGGAATGAAAAATTTAAAAATAATAATAATAATAATAACAGTAATAGAGAAACTGAGCATTATTGAAAATTGCATTGAATGTATGAAGAACATATCCAAGGAAATATATCCGAGAAAAATATTTGAACATAAAATGGCTGCGAAAGAAACAGACGGGGTCTAAAAAACAAAGACGAAGGATGCATAAATGAATTTTATGTTAGAAAAGTGGTAGACTTCTTGAGCATGTTCTCTGCATCGTAATTATTGAACTAGAAAACCAACACGTCCTTTATTTGAAGGTACTGCACTCAAGCGGTTTCCTTTCTGCACTAAAGCAGGCTGGCTTCCCGATAGAATACAAACCGAACCTGTTGGTAACACTGCGAAAGATTACTCTAGCTAACAAATAATCTTGCTACTGCTTACTCTGTCCAGTTATTCTAGTACAGGAGCTTGTTGGGGGGGGGGGATGTTTCATGTTAATATATAAACATGAAAAACAGCATAAAAATTAGAGTGTTACTGTGGTCCAAAAGAATCCCACAAAAATAACAAAATATTAAAAAAAATCAAAAATAATACAAAAAAGAAATTGCAAATAATAAGATAATCCAAAATCCAACATAACAACAAATTCCACGTAAAACACACTTCTGATTAGATTTTCCTAACATCTGGTAGCTTAAAACCGATATGAATGATGTGCATCACCATTTAAATATTTCTAAACCATATCAATTATTCATTACCCAAATTCAGCTGCTATCGTCTCCGACTATTGCTCACCTAAACTTATTTCTCACAGTATATCCTGCATGAAGTCTTCCTTAAGAAGGGTGGAATATGCACTTTTGCCTACTCAGGCCTGATAACTGATGCCAAAGGCTGCCAGTTCTAGAATATCATTTTTGTGATATTCATTGGCCCAAAGTTTCCTTGAATGATTTTTGTTGCCTTCACTTCTGCCTTTACCACTCTCCTAATCCTGATGACAATATAGACATTTTTGATTATCTATTTCTGAAAGCTAATCACATCCAGTGTGATTACTGAAACAGTGAGATAATATTCCTTAGAGATTTCAACGTCCACATACTCTTTTTCCTCTTCATCATTCACGAAAAACAGTTCATTGAACTTCGAGATATTAAATTTTCAAGTCATCTACTTCACGAATTGCCTGCGAACTCCGAGTAATATTATCTTTATCCAGAGAGAGAGTTGTTCAGGTTTATTTCATGTGACGTTTTTCATGCATCACCAATCAAGACCAAAGATTCATACCCACCTATCTAGAAATTAAGTTGTTAAAAGAAGATGCCTAACCTTCGAATACTTTAATAGCATTGGTTTTGGAAGAAACAAGAATTGATTAAGAGAGAGACCAAATAAAACAGATGAAAAGCAACATTACAGATGTTTGCAGAATGTGTAAACATATAAACATATTTAAAAGTCGTTATTCCCACCGGAATAACGACTTTTAATGCCCATACGTACCGTATGGAAATTAGTTTTGAATTCTAGATAGAATGATTTTCATCCAAATGAACCCTTACCAAAAAAGTACAGGCACCATTCCAATATTTGTTTCGACTGTTTTGGCTTGATTAAAGCAAATTCGACCAGATTAAATTCTAGTTCTATTTCGTTTTTCTTTTTTAAGAAAGATTCAAACTAATTAGTAAAAAAAAAAAAAATCAGCTAACGCCTTTTTATTCCCGTATACGGCAGTAGGCGAGGCCATTTAGCCCTATCTAACTTTAGGAGACTGAATGGGAAGTTCAATCTCCACTGGTACTAATCAGAGAGATAGATGGCCCAAGGCTATCACTAATTAAGCGGTACGCAGTGAAGAGAGACGGCTCAAATGTGCCGCCATCTCGTGGTCCCTAACCCTAACACAATATATTTTAATGTCTGAAATGATGTGGGTTCTACGGTCGATTTTCTTGAGTTTACGGGACGAAAAACCCGAGTTACCGGGAGGAAAAACCCGCTTGCCCGTGCCAGAGATCGACTAACTCGGGAACCGGTCGAAAAAATGGCTTAGAAAAATTTCCTCTAGTCGCCGACGAGACTCGAAACCAAGTCTTCCTTCGTGCGGCTAAGCGCCGTGGTATGCAAATGCCACATCCACTGAGCTACACAGGGCTCAAAAAAAAAAAATAAATAAATAAAATAATAAAAAAAATAAAATAAAATAAAATAATAATAATAAAAAAGTAACATAATTATTATATTAGATATTCTTTGCAATACAAATAAATTATTATTTATTGTATTAATAATTATACATAAATATTGTTCTTTCATCTCATATGTTTTGCGTTTTTGTGCTGTGAATATATGGTAAAATCAGAAATTTGGAATAAACATTGTTTTCAGAACCTAGCTAGCTAGTTCCAAGATGTCCCATTCTGAATAGTAAGATAATCTTTTTTGTTTAACTTAAACATACCATGTGATATTTGTAATTTCAATGGCTAGTGATCACATGTTTGGTAAGCGCAATTCTAATTCTAATACTGAATAGTTGTTGTTTTTTTTCATAAGAATTATCATAGGGTACATACAACAGAGTATTACCATGAGATACATTAGCGACTTTTCCTGTCTAATGTTTGTGATTGAGTGACATCAGCATATTAATTAAATTATTCTGAAAGGCTCGAAATGCTGCCGCCACTAGACGCTACTCTACTCTAAGAATTCCCATAGTCTTTTAACAAGAAAGAAATACCCCAAACTGTATTGGAAAATTAGTACCGCCATCTATAGACAACCAAACACAAACCTTGATGACAGTAACGGATGTTTGTCACCCTGGGAAAATTCCAAGATATCTTATCTCAAAAACTTTGCCCACAATCCATAGGCAAACCAAAACACCATGTGATATCACAGTGACATATGTTCGCCAGAAATTTCCAACCATATAACGTCACGATTCCATAGCTCTAAAAACACCCACAATTCTATACGCGAACCAAACACACCACGTGATGTCCCTGACAGAAGGGGGCCCCCAGCGAAATTCCAAACATTCCAAACTCTATCTTCATCTGAAAACAACACACATCCACGTCACGATTCCTTATCTTAATCTTGATCTTGATCTAGTTAAAAGTATCCCACCAATCACGACACAAATCCTTATCCACTAATATATATTCCTTTTCAATTTATTTAATTGACTAATTAGTAGTATATTAAAATTTGTTTTTATTTCAATTTTGGTTTTAATCTAGTGATTTGTAGTGGCAATATTAAGCAATACGCTATTATGTATGTACAGGATATAATATGACAAAATGAGAACGAAGGTAAAAGGCAGCCTCATGATAATTCTCGCTAAAACTACTGTAATATTGAGAATGAAAAATAATACTCTGACAATTTTCTGTGGTTATAAATCCTGAGTAAATCCACTTAAGGAGGAATGAAGGAAATTCCATCCTAAATTCTAATTAAATGAAACGGCTATTATTGTTCTTCCTTTGACCTTTGTTTGACCTCAGGCATTTAGATTTGATGACACTCCACGTACAGTGATAATTATCATTTTTTGGTTTCTAACATCTGATTAAATATTATAACGACATCTCAATCTAATTAGTATTTCATGATTATATTCGATCAAACGCTTTCATTTTGTCAGGTCTCTCATTTGATTCAAGCTTGAGTTTCAATCTTCTAAAGTCCTCCTTATTAAATCAACGTACGCTACCTCTTCTGGGTCTTTTTCCCTAACTTTCTACCTGAAATACTTGATCTGCTTATCTCTCATCTTCTATCCTGTTCTTGAATATTAACAAAGTCACGTTCTTTTCTGATATCTTTATTTATAATCTAATTCAGTCATTGTAGGTTACTCGGGGCTATTGATGCCCTTGTTCTTCAGTCCTTAATGAATGTGTTATTTCTAACCCAATTAGCACCCTCATGTGTTAAAGCTGGTTTGAACTTCGTCTTTTATAATGATTTATTAGTATTGTGGCTAATTTCTCTCTTGTTCTTTACTATCTATTCAAGTGATTTTAATTATTGTACTATCTATTTATTCACCTTCTTCACTAAAAATTGTTCTTACTTAAAAACCTGTCATATCTTTATTGCTGAGAATTAAGAGTTTTTTGCCTATATTCACATCCTTTGCCTCTCCTCTTTCGCTTGCGCTAATATTATTATTTCTGTATCTTTATTGTGCTGATTTTCATATCTAAAATGGATCCCTCATTTGTTTTATTTGATAAAGACTTAAAGAATATTTATTCAAGAAGATAACGTTATCTGTATAGAGTGAAAACTAAGCTGAATAACTTATGTTTGAACATTTGTATTTCCATTGCTTTCTTTAATAATGTGATTTAAATATATTATAAATAACAATCTAAATGGTGTACAACTCTGTTTCATTTAAAATTTTGTAGAAAAACAAAATGTCAGCCGAATTGAAAGAGAAGAAACAATCTTTTGGGAATTATAATTCAGTCTCCTTTTATAAATTGGTAAATTCAGAACTGTAATTCTTATATGCGATTCAACGTCCTCATTTAGTCTTCTAAAATATACACGTGCAAGCAGTCATTATAAATCTTTTACATCTCCATATTTAAGCACTTAGACTGAGTATTTTACCCACTTTTAAGTTGAATATTTTCTATCTTTCTTCAGTTAAACATTGTATCATCCGATTTATTATTATTCTTAAATAGTCACCAAACTTTTGCTACTTTTGTAGATTTTATATCCTTTTTGGAATCTTTCCGAGGGGGGGGGGTCTTTTGTGCCACTACTTTCACACATAACTTTCATCTTCTACATTTTGCTCTATATTCTTAAAAGCTCATGCTGACTTAGCAGCCAAGAACATTTTATAAGATTTTTCTTCTTTTAGTACACTACTTTAACTTCCTGTGTGCATCATGCAGTTCTTATTTTCCCATCTTCGCAGTTAACTGCACTTTATATTTCTTTGACTGAGTCAATCGATGTTTTCTTCAGATTTTTCCACTCAATCTCTAAGGCCTGGCAGGTGTTTTCAAACTCCTTCATTTTGTCTCAATAATATTCGTCGATTGGAGTCTCCGGTGCACTTTTGAGATTTGTTTGCCTTTAGTTCTCATCAAAATGATTTTAGCAAGAATTTTTTTCTTCAGTGAGAGAGTATTCAAGTTTATCTTTCTCACTTCTAGGTGTTGATTGCTTCCTATTTCAAATCTCCGCATGTTCTTATATACTGTTCCCATCGGACTACATCACTATCAAAACTAACATAACATGACTTTTCTTCCTCGTTGTGTATCTTCACTCCATGTGAAATTATGATAATTTTTATGTGATAAGTAAAAATTGCCATAATTTAAAACATCAGTTTATCTAATTTCCATTTTGAAATGCCCCCACATCATCCTATTTGAAGATGACTTGCATTCATAATCTTCATCTTCATATATTATGCGAATGCTCCCTCAAAGAATCGCCTCATTATTATTTGACGAATCTTACATGTTTTAGTAATTCTTAGGATCAGTAATTTCAATTTCACTTATATTTCTGACATTTCTCGCTTTAGCAAAAGAAAGAGAAATTAAAAACTTACACGATAAATTACCCTATTCCTTTAAATAAAAGTACGCTGAAAATATATTAAACTAGTCTTTAGCTCGAACAGGGTAAAATTTTGTTTATCTTTTTTCCCGGTTCTAAAGAATATTTTAGTGTAAACTTCTAGTTGTCATAGAAACACTGCGTCACATCAGTCTCTGTCAACAATGAACTTTTTTTTTTAATTACAGAACGATTACACATTATTTCTGTGTCATGACTTACTTGATACATTGTATTTATTAATTTAATTAAAATAATTGTTAAGATTTATTAAATAAACGTAAAATGGATTTTTTTTCTGAGATGTAAATATACCTATGGATTTCTTTTAGCGAAATATACTTTACATATTAATATGATATTACATACACAAATAATACAGTTTTATGTGTATATATATCAGAAGTTGAGAGAGTTATGATTGACTTTCTTCATCGCTTCTTGCTAAGAGATGAACGAAGAAAATTTTTATTATTCGTCTCCGAGATCAAACAATAATGTACACTTCCTTATAGAAACGTGGTTGTTAAGGAAGAAAAAGTGCCTTATAGTTTAAAGTGTTCATTTTTCATACTGCATCTTACTGTTCTGTGTAGAGAATGCTGTTTGAAAAATTAAATTCCAATATTACGTAAATCGACTTCCGGAAGGGCGCGTATTGGTAGCTAATTAATGATGTGGCGCACCAACTACCTAATTAATTTGAAACGTTTTATATAAAAAACGTTAATACATTTTTGTTGCCTAGGTGAACTTTCTTCGAGGTTTTGTGTTGGTGACTTTGTAAGGAATTAATTAGGGTATTTTTTCTCAAAAAGCAGTCTGAAAGAATTCTTATCTGCTGACGACAGAATTAAAACTGGATTTTAATGCGTTAAAAGGAAAATAAAAGAAAATTTGTAAGACAAATAATAGCAGTTGCTTTCAGCAATCTTTCTATTCTTATGTAATAAATTACTCTTTATGAAAAGCTTCGATTTTGAAAATATCCACCAGAAAGTTGCTGCAGTCCTCCAAAATTAAAATGTTCACACTACGATGATGTATTGGTTTTTTATAATTTTAAATTTTTGTTAAGAAGTACTTTTTAAATCAAAAGTACTTCTTAGACTTCCTTTCTTTTCTTTTTCTTTCTTTTTTTTTTTGGAATTCCGTCTAGGGAGGAACCTTTATGTGGGCGTTTCATTTGAAGGTGAGTTAGCCGGTGTCAAACGAATGTGAAAGGATTTTTTCCCCTCAAACCGGCCAGAGAACATGCACAGTATATAAACTAGCCTATTTTCATATGTATATAGTTACGAAAATCAGTATGGTATCGTGTGGGTCTACGTTTAAGCGTAAAACAAGAAGGATTACGCATCTGAATATAAATTATATCTGAATTTCGTAAAGTATTGAAAAATAATCTGAGTTGCATAATTTAAACAGAGTGTGTCCTGGTATATCACTCGGCAATACTATCTACGATCAACCAATATTTCAAATATTCCTTGTTAGCAACTCTTCAATTTCTTCCTTCGTTATTGTTCACTATTTAGTACCCAGAAATGCAGCATATCAATATGGGAATTACTCTAAAACGACTGTAGGTTTAACAAGTCTAACGCTAGCTTTATAAAGAATTATCCTACCATCACCATATGACTCCAACTTCTAACTGTGAGTTGAAAAACCCTCATATATGTTTCCCTAATCTTAGACATAATTCAATTCCACGTATTTTTCAACCAAAAGGTATATATAAATCATTCCTTGGAAATGGAGATTGCTAGAAATACATTAATTGCATATTATATCGAACTGTGAAACATGCCTTATAACATCTACAATTACTAATAATTGTGAATGTTACTATTACTTTTCTATTAATATTAACAAACATGCACTATTGGTCAGAACTTGCTGTCAACTTAGTAGAAGCATGTTTTGTCTGGAGCCTCTTTGACAAGTTCACAGAGAAGACTATGGCTAAAAATAAGGTGTGATGTTGAAGCAACGATGAACAGAAAATCGTTCATCTGGTTACGAGATCAGAAGTGCGTCTGTCAAGAAGATGCCTCCAATGAACTCTGAAGTGATCCATTGCTATTTTTTTACATCCTAATGATCGAGTACTGTGGATCGATTAGTCATGCTATACTGCAGTTTATGTTCTTACTGGTTACTTGGGGAGAAAGCTTATGCACAAAAATCATTTTGGGAGGATGATGTGCTCAGAGTGAAGCTACATTAACGGAGAAAGCTTATGATATGAGAATGAATTGTTAAACTGGATCAATTAGTTATGGTACGGATCTCTATACTTAGAGCTATAATCACGTTTTACCCAAGCATAATTAAAATCCCTAGTTATTATTCTTTGTAAGGAAGTAACTTCTATATCAAGTGATGATAATCGTATCTTTGAAAGAAAAAAAAAAAAACATGTTTTATAGACCTAACGGAATGATGCCTTACCTGACCTACGTAAATTACCAATATTTAAAAAAACATTAATATTAAGGGAAGAGTGCCACACTATACGGATCAATAATGCAAAAGTTTGTTGAAGCGTACCCGAAGGATTCTATGAGTCGCTTTCCCTCGCTAAATCTTGGAGTGACCATAATTGCTAAATTTCGTGTTTTATAGATAATAGTCTTTATTTGTCTTCATATCTCGATACATCCGAGAGGTCAGTGTATAATGGGGTAGTGCAACCACAGTTATAATTTAAACTCATCACTATTTGATAACGACGTTATTTGAAACGTACCTTTTAATTTTAGAATAATAACTTATTAGAGGTATGTCTCATTATCATTTTAACGTAGTTCGAATGCTGTCACGTCCTTAAGCATACTTGAGAAAGTGAAGAATCGCCCTCATAACAAATTTAGGATTTTTCAGAATGTTTTTAATTGTCATGCAATTAGCTTTTACAGCTATATAATCTGAATCTAGTAAAGTCAGTACCATGTACTTATGAGGACTATTAGTACATAACATTAGTATATTATGTGCCTGTGTGTGTGTGAGAAGGAGCGACCTCAGTATTTCTGAATGTTGTGTTTGTCAAAAAAAAAAAAAATCAGCTAACGCCTTTTTATTCCCGTATACGGGAGTAGGCGAGGCCATTTAGCCCTATCTAACTTTTGGAGACTGAGTGGGCAGTTCAATCTCCACTGGTACCCAATCAGAGATAGATGGCCCAAGGCTATCACTAATTAAGCAGTGAAGAGAGACGGCTCAAATGTGCCGCCATCTCGTGGTCCCTAACCCTAAAACAATATATTTAATGTCTGAAATAATGTGGGTTCTACGGTCGATTTTCTTGAGTTTACAGGACGAAAAACCCGAGTTTCTGGGAGGAAAAAGTGCCAGAGATCGACTAACTCGGGAACCGGTCGAAAAAAGGCTTAGAAAAATTTCCTCTAGTCGCCGACTAGACTCGAAACCAAGTCTTCCTTCGTGCGGCCAAGCGCGGCGGTGTGCTAACGCCACATCCGCTGAGCTACCAGGCTCTGTTGTGTTTGTTTCTTTGTATATTCATTATTATTTTTCTCCATTTTGAAATATGCATATTTATCAATTCCTATTCATAAAAATTTCGTCGACAAATATATTATTATTTTATAATTGTAATTGTTTAGTACAATTTAGGTAATCAGAATATATTAGCGAGAGCCACTGTTCTAACTACACGGTATTGCACAAGTCATTTAAATATGGGGGGGGGGGGGTGGGGGGGGGGGGGGGTGGGGGGGGGGGGGGGTGGGGGGGGGGGGGGGTGGGGGGGGGGGGGGGTGGGGGGGGGGGGGGGTGGGGGGGGGGGGGGGTGGGGGGGGGGGGGGGTGGGGGGGGGGGGGGGTGGGGGGGGGGGGGGGTGGGGGGGGGGGGGGGTGGGGGGGGGGGGGGGTGGGGGGGGGGGGGGGTGGGGGGGGGGGGGGGTGGGGGGGGGGGGGGGTGGGGGGGGGGGGGGGTGGGGGGGGGGGGGGGTGGGGGGGGGGGGGGGTGGGGGGGGGGGGGGGTGGGGGGGGGGGGGGGTGGGGGGGGGGGGGGGTGGGGGGGGGGGGGGGTGGGGGGGGGGGGGGGTGGGGGGGGGGGGGGGTGGGGGGGGGGGGGGGTGGGGGGGGGGGGGGGTGGGGGGGGGGGGGGGTGGGGGGGGGGGGGGGTGGGGGGGGGGGGGGGTGGGGGGGGGGGGGGGTGGGGGGGGGGGGGGGTGGGGTCTTCAAAATCAGGTATAGCTTATTATAAACATTTACATAAACGTTTGCATTTTCATACCCTTCGAAATTATTAGAATTATGTAATACTGTGATAGATTAAGAATGAAAGCAGATCACCTGTTCGACTTAAATGACATAACATCACAATCTTCCCTTCATCTGAGGCAAAGTCATTTATATTTTGAAGAGATGGGAAAGGAAACAGGTTGACACAGTTAAGTTTTAGTTTTTGTTTTTACTTTGATAGGAAAATATTTTTTGTTAAACTTAATATAGTCACAAGTCAATAAGATACGTCCTAAACTTTTTAAAACTGAACCTGAAATATTACTATTATTGTTCTTCCTTTGACCTTTGTTTGACCTCAGGCATTTAGATTTGATGACACTCCACGTACAGCGATAATTATCATTTTTTGGTTTCTAACATCTGATTAAATATTATAACGACAACTCAATCTAATTAGTATTTCATGATTATATTCGATCAAACGCTTTCATTTTGTCAGGTCTCTCATTTGATTCAAGCTTGAGTTTCAATCTTCTAAAGTACTCCTTATTAAATCAACGTACGCTACCTCTTCTGGGTCTTTTTCCCTAAGTTTCTACCTGAAATACTTGATCTGCTTATCTCTCATCTTCTATCCTGTTCTTGAATATTAACAAAGTCATGTTCTTTTCTGATATCTTTATTTATAATGTAATTCAGTCATTGTAGGTTACTCGGGGCTATTGATGCCCTTGTTCTTCAGTCCTTAATGAATGTGTTATTTCTAACCCAATTAGCACCCTCATGTGTTAAAGCTGGTTTGAACTTCGTCTTTTATAATGATTTATTAGTATTGTGGCTAATTTCTCTCTTGTTCTTTACAATGTATTCAAGTGATTTTAATTATTGTACTATCTATTTATTCACCTTCTTCACTAAAAATTTTTCTTACTTAAAAACCTGTCATATCTTTATTGCTGAGAATTAAGAGTTTTTTGCCTATATTCACATCCTTTGCCTCTCCTCTTTCGCTTGCGCTAATATTATTATTTCTGTATCTTTATTGTGCTGATTTTCATATCTAAAATGGATCTCTCATTTGTTTTATTTGATAAAGACTTAAAGAATATTTATTCAAGAAGATAACGTTATCTGTATAGAATGAAAACTAAGCTGAATAACTTATGTTTGAACATTTGTATTTCCATTGCTTTCTTTAATAATGTGATTTAAATATATTATAAATAACAATCTAAATGGTGTAGAACTCTGTTTCATTTAAAATTTTGTAGAAAAACAAAATGTCAGCCGAATTGAAAGAGAAGAAACAATCTTTTGGGAATTATAATTCAGTCTCCTTTTATAAATTGGTAAATTCAGAACTGTAATTCTTATATGCGATTCAACGTCCTCATTTAGTCTTCTAAAATATACACGTGCAAGCAGTCATTATAAATCTTTTACATCTCCATATTTAAGCACTTAGACTGAGTATTTTACCCACTTTTAAGTTGAATATTTTCTATCTTTCTTCAGTTAAACATTGTATCATCCGATTTATTATTATTCTTAATAGTCACCAAACTTTTGCTACTTTTGTAGATTTTATATCCTTTTTGGAATCTTTCCGAGGGGGGGGGGGTCTTTTGTGCCACTACTTTCACACATAACTTTCATCTTCTACATTTTGCTCTATATTCTTAAAAGCTCATGCTGACTTAGCAGCCAAGAACATTTTATAAGATTTTTCTTCTTTTAGTACACTACTTTAACTTCCTGTGTGCATCATGCAGTTCTTATTTTCCCATCTTCGCAGTTAACTGCACTTTATATTTCTTTGACTGAGTCAATCGATGTTTTCTTCAGATTTTTCCACTCAATCTCTAAGGCCTGGCAGGTGTTTTCAAACTCCTTCATTTTGTCTCAATAATATTCGTCGATTGGAGTCTCCGGTGCACTTTTGAGATTTGTTTGCCTTTAGTTCTCATCAAAATGATTTTAGCAAGAATTTTTTTCTTCAGTGAGAGAGTATTCAAGTTTATCTTTCGCACTTCTAGCTGGTGATTGCTTCCTATTTCAAATCTCCGCATGTTCTTATATACTGTTCCCATCGGATTACATCACTATCAAAACTAACATGACATGACTTTTCTTCCTCGTTGTGTATCTTCACTCCATGTGAAATTATGATAATTTTTATGTGATAAGTAAAAATTGCCATAATTTAAAACATCAGTTTATCTAATTTCCATTTTGAAATGCCCCCACATCATCCTATTTGAAGATGACTTGCATTCATAATCTTCATCTTCATATATTATGCGAATGCTCCCTCAAAGAATCGCCTCATTATTATTTGACGAATCTTACATGTTTTAGTAATTCTTAGGATCAGTAATTTCAATTTCACTTATATTTCTGACATTTCTCGCTTTAGCAAAAGAAAGAGAAATTAAAAACTTACACGATAAATTACCCTATTCCTTTAAATAAAAGTACGCTGAAAATATATTAAACTAGTCTTTAGCTCGAACAGGGTAAAATTTTGTTTATCTTTTTTCCCGGTTCTAAAGAATATTTTAGTGTAAACTTCTAGTTGTCATAGAAACACTGCGTCACATCAGTCTCTGTCAACAATGAACTTTTTTTTTAATTACAGAACAATTACACATTATTTCTGTGTCATGACTTACTTGATACATTGTATTTATTAATTTAATTAAAATAATTGTTAAGATTTATTAAATAAACGTAAAATGGATTTTTTTTCTGAGATGTAAATATACCTATGGATTTCTTTTAGCGAAATATACTTTACATATTAATATGATATTACATACACAAATAATACAGTTTTATGTGTATATATATCAGAAGTTGAGAGAGTTATGATTGACTTTCTTCATCGCTTCTTGCTAAGAGATGAACGAAGAAAATTTTTATTATTCGTCTCCGAGATCAAACAATAATGTACACTTCCTTGTAGAAACGTGGTTGTTAAGGAAGAAAAAGTGCCTTATAGTTTAAAGTGTTCATTTTTCATACTGCATCTTACTGTTCTGTGTAGAGAATGCTGTTTGAAAAATTAAATTCCAATATTACGTAAATCGACTTCCGGAAGGGCGCGTATTGGTAGCTAATTAATGATGTGGCGCACCAACTACCTAATTAATTTGAAACGTTTTATATAAAAAACGTTAATACATTTTTGTTGCCTAGGTGAACTTTCTTCGAGGTTTTGTGTTGGTGACTTTGTAAGGAATTAATTAGGGTATTTTTTCTCAAAAAGCAGTCTGAAAGAATTCTTATCTGCTGACGACAGAATTAAAACTGGATTTTAATGCGTTAAAAGGAAAATAAAAGAAAATTTGTAAGACAAATAATAGCAGTTGCTTTCATCAATCTTTCTATTCTTATGTAATAAATTACTCTTTATGAAAAGCTTCGATTTTGAAAATATCCACCAGAAAGTTGCTGCAGTCCTCCAAAATTAAAATGTTCACACTACGATGATGTATTGGTTTTTTATAATTTTAAATTTTTGTTAAGAAGTACTTTTTAAATCAAAAGTACTTCTTAGACTTCCTTTCTTTTCTTTTTCTTTCTTTTTTTTTTTTGGAATTCCGTCTAGGGAGGAACCTTTATGTGGGCGTTTCATTTGAAGGTGAGTTAGCCGGTGTCAAACGAATGTGAAAGGATTTTTTCCCCTCAAACAGGCCAGAGAACATGCACAGTATATAAACTAGCCTATTTTCATATGTATATAGTTACGAAAATCAGTATGGTATCGTGTGGGTCTACGTTTAAGCGTAAAACAAGAAGGATTACGCATCTGAATATAAATTATATCTGAATTTCGTAAAGTATTGAAAAATAATCTGAGTTGCATAATTTAAACAGAGTGTGTCCTGGTATATCACTCGGCAATACTATCTACGATCAACCAATATTTCAAATATTCCTTGTTAGCAACTCTTCAATTTCTTCCTTCGTTATTGTTCACTATTTAGTACCCAGAAATGCAGCATATCAATATGGGAATTACTCTAAAACGACTGTAGGTTTAACAAGTCTAACGCTAGCTTTATAAAGAATTATCCTACCATCACCATATGACTCCAACTTCTAACTGTGAGTTGAAAAACCCTCATATATGTTTCCCTAATCTTAGACATAATTCAATTCCACGTATTTTTCAACCAAAAGGTATATATAAATCATTCCTTGGAAATGGAGATTGCTAGAAATACATTAATTGCATATTATATCGAACTGTGAAACATGCCTTATAACATCTACAATTACTAATAATTGTGAATGTTACTATTACTTTTCTATTAATATTAACAAACATGCACTATTGGTCAGAACTTGCTGTCAACTTAGTAGAAGCATGTTTTGTCTGGAGCCTCTTTGACAAGTTCACAGAGAAGACTATGGCTAAAAATAAGGTGTGATGTTGAAGCAACGATGAACAGAAAATCGTTCATCTGGTTACGAGATCAGAAGTGCGTCTGTCAAGAAGATGCCTCCAATGAACTCTGAAGTGATCCATTGCTATTTTTTTACATCCTAATGATCGAGTACTGTGGATCGATTAGTCATGCTATACTGCAGTTTATGTTCTTACTGGTTACTTGGGGAGAAAGCTTATGCACAAAAATCATTTTGGGAGGATGATGTGCTCAGAGTGAAGCTACATTAACGGAGAAAGCTTATGATATGAGAATGAATTGTTAAACTGGATCAATTAGTTATGGTACGGATCTCTATACTTAGAGCTATAATCACGTTTTACCCAAGCATAATTAAAATCCCTAGTTATTATTCTTTGTAAGGAAGTAACTTCTATATCAAGTGATGATAATCGTATCTTTGAAAGAAAAAAAAAAAAAACATGTTTTATAGACCTAACGGAATGATGCCTTACCTGACCTACGTAAATTACCAATATTTAAAAAAACATTAATATTAAGGGAAGAGTGCCACACTATACGGATCAATAATGCAAAAGTTTGTTGAAGCGTACCCGAAGGATTCTATGAGTCGCTTTCCCTCGCTAAATCTTGGAGTGACCATAATTGCTAAATTTCGTGTTTTATAGATAATAGTCTTTATTTGTCTTCATATCTCGATACATCCGAGAGGTCAGTGTATAATGGGGTAGTGCAACCACAGTTATAATTTAAACTCATCACTATTTGATAACGACGTTATTTGAAACGTACCTTTTAATTTTAGAATAATAACTTATTAGAGGTATGTCTCATTATCATTTTAACGTAGTTCGAATGCTGTCACGTCCTTAAGCATACTTGAGAAAGTGAAGAATCGCCCTCATAACAAATTTAGGATTTTTCAGAATGTTTTTAATTGTCATGCAATTAGCTTTTACAGCTATATAATCTGAATCTAGTAAAGTCAGTACCATGTACTTATGAGGACTATTAGTACATAACATTAGTATATTATGTGCCTGTGTGTGTGTGAGAAGGAGCGACCTCAGTATTTCTGAATGTTGTGTTTGTCAAAAAAAAAAAAAATCAGCTAACGCCTTTTTATTCCCGTATACGGGAGTAGGCGAGGCCATTTAGCCCTATCTAACTTTTGGAGACTGAGTGGGCAGTTCAATCTCCACTGGTACCCAATCAGAGATAGATGGCCCAAGGCTATCACTAATTAAGCAGTGAAGAGAGACGGCTCAAATGTGCCGCCATCTCGTGGTCCCTAACCCTAAAACAATATATTTAATGTCTGAAATAATGTGGGTTCTACGGTCGATTTTCTTGAGTTTACAGGACGAAAAACCCGAGTTTCTGGGAGGAAAAAGTGCCAGAGATCGACTAACTCGGGAACCGGTCGAAAAAAGGCTTAGAAAAATTTCCTCTAGTCGCCGACTAGACTCGAAACCAAGTCTTCCTTCGTGCGGCCAAGCGCGGCGGTGTGCTAACGCCACATCCGCTGAGCTACCAGGCTCTGTTGTGTTTGTTTCTTTGTATATTCATTATTATTTTTCTCCATTTTGAAATATGCATATTTATCAATTCCTATTCATAAAAATTTCGTCGACAAATATATTATTATTTTATAATTGTAATTGTTTAGTACAATTTAGGTAATCAGAATATATTAGCGAGAGCCACTGTTCTAACTACACGGTATTGCACAAGTCATTAACTAAATTAAGTTTCATCAATAGGGCATTATTATTTTTTAAAAAAATTGCTAAATCTTTTATTATCAACAGCGAGTATGCGAAGCATTTAACCCTAACTAGCTATTTGAACATTGGTGATCAGCCAGTTCTTCACCCTTAGCCATCACAGATAGCTGGCCGAAGACTATTAATGATTTTCATAGACATTTGGGGAGGAGAATACGGAACACAGATGTTATTTTGGTTTCTAATTGAATGAAACAGCGTGAGCTCTATGGTTGTTTTTCTCGAGTTGCGGTTAAAAAATTCGAGTTTCTGGTAGGCACAAATTTGGCACAGAAAAAAAACACATTTGTGCCAAACAAAAAGACCTTTTTCTAGGTCTTTTTGTTTGGCACAAATTTGTCACAAATGTAGTCGACGATTAGAATCGAACTATTATTATTATTATAACATTTTAGTAAACAATTTAAGCGATTATTGAATAATTACTTATTTTTCTCACTTCGTATCTAAAATTACAAAGAACACATAATTTAAACTTTTTTAAATTTTAAAAAATTTAATGCTGCGTTCAACCGACCGTAATAGAATAATTTCTAAACATAAATTCAAAGTAAGTAAAGAAGTGTCCTACTTGCTAATTTCTGTCGCAAATCGACAAAGAAAGGAAAAAAGAAAAACTATAATTCTGAAGAATGGGTCTTGTAACCCTTAACCTCTACAAATCTAGAAGATCAATTTTAATGCTGTCTAAATTACTCGAAGAAAGAAAGAAAGAATAAAAATTTGAATTCAAACACAGTCTACGCTTTTCTCATAGAGGAATGAAGAGGGCCATGCAAAATTTGGTGGAGGTGACAAATCCAACGATATAAATCAATACAAGGGACACCACAACTGAAGACAGACATTCATCTTTATATATGAAATAAGTTTTCTAAACTACTTAAATTCGATCAATGTTATATTCATTTACGTGCAGTGCATTTCGCGAGAATATGCAAAGTTGGTTGAATTTTATGAACATTTCTTTATCTTGATAGAGCTATCTCATCCATCACAGTATATTGTAAATATCTCGGGGATTAATGGCATGTGGAGATTTCTCGGCAGGAATAATAACTACTGTAGATAAGAGTACGAATTACTGGATAACTATCAGTACGTGTAACTAGCACATTGCACCAACAAAGCCCGAAGGAAATGGGACTTTAGAGATGTGCATGGACGCAGCAGAAAGACAGTTATTGATCAGCGTATGATTGATGGAGAAAGGAAGCATTAGTAACGGATCAATTATTCGCTAACTTAAAATGTGAGAAAAGGATCTTACTGTGCGAAGTGAGTTAACCTAGGAAAATTTTCTGTACTGTTCATTTGTACAAATTTCGACTTCCTTTTTTTATCAAAAAGAAAAAAGAGAAGCTGTAAACAAGTGAAATATATACAATTTTCTTTTCTGTACTGTTCCGATAACTAGAATACTTATAACTTATTACATTATTTTCTATGATTGATTCAGAGTATTCAAAAAGAGAGTATTAAGCCTGTAGAAGTCGCATTATTTGGCAGGGCAGTTACTCTTTTTTTTTTACCCTTTGACATAGGATGTCTCAAAAGATACGCATAGAATTCTTAAATCAGTATCTAAATGCAGAGTGGTAGAAAATGTGTATATTCAACTCTAATTAATATGGCGTGCTTATAACAGGTGGCGTTAGGTCTAAGGCAAGTGTGAAACAGTATTCATTTCCCAAATCTTAAAAAACATGTTCGAATCTGTTTCGAACTTTTTTCATACGATTTAACTGATTTGAGGTATTCGTAAAAATGAAAGAACTTCTCCTAACCAATGGCAAAATGTCACTATTAAATTGATGATTCAATAAACAAATAAACTGCTCACCATAACGAAACATTCTCCAATTTAAATGGTTGCTTTAAAATCGATTTATATTACAGGAATATGTATTTGAGCTGCTTCTTTAAAAAAAATTCTTTAAAAAAAAATACTCTATTCGATTCGCTGTTATGGTGGTACTGCGTTGAACATTATTATTTTATCAGAGGAATTTTGTATTGCTAAAATAACTCTACATTTCTTAAGAATATCTAAAGTTGAATCTTTTAAATAATTCAACCTTACAACATGTCATTAAATTGGTTGTTTGCAGCTTAAGGAACTACATCTATGAGGGCAAAATGTTATGTCTGTTAGTTACCAGTTAACCTGTTTTTCTGGATTGAAAAATCTAAGATTACGGGAGTCAAGACCCTTCAACTCTCCCTCATATAAGAAAACACACCTTTAAATAAGTGTTTAAATTTAAACACTTTTCTTAACCATCTTTCCTTTTAGGTACATTCAGGTGATAGCTCCTCTTGGAAATTAACTCAGATTACAATCTAATTCAAGCTTAATATCTAGCGGAACATCGCACCCCTTAGTCATTCACAACTGGGTGTACTTTGGCACAATAACACCAAGGGATACTATACGAGACTTTAACTTCTCCTTTCTATTGTTAGACTATTGTTTTAGTTCTTCATATCCAGATACTTGTTGTGATGTTGTTATGAAATTATCCTTGTTCGAATGAGGGTCTACATTTCCACTCTTTTCAAAATTTCCATTCTGTATACTAGGAATAGTTTCCCAAAAAAGTGTGCCAAGGTCAAAAGAAAAAAAAAAAAAAAAAAACAGCTTATCGCAAGTTGATTGAAATAAAAACTTCAGCATCATTCACAGCCTATATTGTGCAACACTTGCAAAACCATCATTAGAAGGGCTACGCCTGATTTTTTAGCAGGCTAAATGTATGCCATGCTTTCTGGTCTCTCGCGAAACTGTTAGGAGCAACTTACAACCATCTCCGCGCTTACTCACTCATTCATATAGAAGTATTGTAAGAGCCCATAAACATACAGGTGATATTCTGGCATCATTCTACTCATTCTATGTCTTTACAGATGAACATTGCAAATCACCTCCTTATTTACACGGAGCTGCATCGCATATTTTCCTTAGCCTTCCACTAGAAAGATATCACAAAAATCTTGAACAATCATCTTCTGGTGCTGATGGAATCCCGACAACTGTGCTCAGAAGAAAACGTCACGAGCACCAGTTCTTTAACATTTTTACAGTCTTATACTCAGCTGTCTTATATAGCACGGAAGCAAGCCCATCGTCTCAGTGTTATCTATAGTAATGGAAATCATCAATAGTCGACTTCTTCGAAACTTAGTGAACTGTGAAAGTAATCAGTGCTCACTAATATGTATTACGCCAATCAAGATTCATAGCATATCTCCTGCTGTTGCACATGATATTTTCAAGATATATAATAGCGTTTGGTATCGAGAGCTTCTCAACAATTGCCAATGTTATGGTCTACTTTCCTACCTTGATAATTGGATTGCCAGTTTTTCAGGCTGTTCATTACGTGTAATGGTGGAGAATGTTCTCTGTTCAAAATTTTATTATTTTATCCACTCTCTTTTCGCTCAAACCCTAGTAATTTGCATTCATTCATCGTACTTATACGACAAACTGGGCAATGCTTAAATATCTCAAGTTAAAGATCTGCAATACGTGTCCTAAATGATCTCCACACCATACTTCAATGAGGCGATAGCAATTTAGTCACCTTCAGTGCTTCCAAAACAGAAAAGAAGATCTTATTTATTTTTTTCCGTAGTTTTGATACCAACTAGGCAGCCAAGATCAAATCGAGTTTCTTGGAATGACTTCAACATCCCTGACTTCCAAAAAACCTTGCCACCATTTTCTGGGTGCCAAGATATCAATATATAAATCAAAATATTAATTTAATCTGTCCAATTACTAACTCTGTACAAATTCCAAATCTGTACAACTTTGGAATATTGTTCTCACATTCTGGGTGGTGTAACTAAAAGCGCAATTAAAATTCGATATTGTTTATTTGAGAACAGTTCGATTGATTGATAAACACCTCTCTCATAGGCTCATCAGTCACTGTCTTAGAGAAGTTCAGTTTCCGTTTGTCTCCTCTACAGATATTCCCCCCTATTATGTTCCCCATTTTGCTAAACCTACAGCAACATGGGCAACAGCTGACCAACAGTTGAGCTGCTGACTCACAAGCTACTATCCCATTCATCTACCTCAGTTCTTCGGAACAGCTTCGCCACAAAATATTCCCGAAGAATTACAACCTCCAACTCTTCAATAGGATATCAACAGATTATTTTCATTACTCCAGCCCATTCATGACAATTATTTGCCATAGGGTTTGTGGCCTCTCGTGTGTGGGAGAGAGAAAAAAGAAAAAGATGGTTATCTTTAAACTGCTATTTTGATATTTGATGACCATGAATAAGACTAGAGAACAGAACGGCGTTAAGCATACAACGTCAAACCAAACCATTCCTAGAGCCTCTACATCACATTAAATAAGAATAGCCATGCTTGTTCGTCAGAAACACTGGATTTCAATCCTTTTCAGGATCATTTATAAGAACTTTTTCAACTGATGATAATTGTCTGGAAGACAAACATTAGTTATGATGTCACTTACGCAGGTTCCACGATCATATCTTTATGGGCAAGGTTACAGGAACACTTCCGTGACTGCAACATACCAATCTCAGAACATTTACGCAATAAGAAATGTAACAAACCAAAGAGAAACAAAATACAAAATATCAGGAAAACAAAAATAGAAGCCCACGCTCTTGAACAGAAACATACCCCGCAAATCGACAAAGCCATCATACAGGAAAACGAAACAATGCTAAGAATATCAGAAATAATGGCCATAAAATGTGACAAAAACTCCATAAACGTTCACCGCCCATATATAATATCTGAGAGCTCCACAACACGAAAACTAGGTCAAGATTTCGACCAACGGAAAACAACATAGATAAATCCAAGACAAAAACACTAAGCCGACATCCTTTTCCTAGAGCTCCGAAGACGACACTCAGTCGAAACAGCTCAAACCCCGTTACTCCCATCCCTAATCTTGATTAACCATACTCTATCCTTCTCCTTTCCCCTAAAAGTATTCTATCTTTCATCTTCTTCCCTAAGAGTTTACAGTCCTTCCTTGGAAACTCGATTCTTAATTCACATACCTTTGTTTTATCCACAATTCTAGCTCCCACATTTTTCTATCTTCACATATCCGCTCCTCCCCTCCTTTCTTTCATACTTCACCAGTGATACATAAATGTTTATCGTAATACAATCGTCATAGTATCAGTGATGAAGGAGAAGGAAAAGAAACTTGTTCTGTGAATTTCAAGGTGTACTGTGCAAGGATGTTGGGCGGCAGCTGTACGTGTTCCAATCGGCTTAGTACAGAGTGGGGGAATTATCGATACTGTTTCAAATGAACATTTCCCATGGAAATATTTATAGAATATACAGATTGCAGAGACCAAGCGTCTATGTGAAAGTGAGAGGAGCGAGTTGGTGAGAGATGGGTCATTTATGAATCTAATTGCTCTCCTCTGTATTGAGTCAAGCATTTTGAGGAAGTTTTTTGGAGTCCCACTCCAAATGTGAGAGCAGTATTCGATAGCTTGGCGGATTTGTGATTTGTATAATGTAGAGGTAAAGTAGCGTTTTGAGCGAAAGAGAAAAACCTAGTTTTTTGGAAGCTGAGGATGCAATGGTTGTGATGTGTTTATGCCAGGAGAGGCTTGATGTCAGGGTAATTCCGTAAAGAGAAATCTCATCTTGCCTGGGAATTTGAGTGTTATCAAAAATAATGCTGGGGAAAAATAGTTCTTTTTTGTGAGAAATAAGACACAACTGGGTTTTATTAGCGTTGAATTTGACGAGGTTATTTGAGCTCCATTGGAGGATGGCTTGGAGATCGGAATTGAGGTTAGTGGTGGTTCTACTCTACTCTACACAACAGTTGTGTAGAGTACAGTTTGTCAAATGAAAGGGTGGAGTGCTGTCATCTGCAAAACTGTGTATTGGGTTAGAGGTCAACGGAAGTAGGTCATTGATATATATATATAGAAGGAAGAGGGTCGGTGAGAGAACGGAACCTTGTGGGACCCCAGCATTAGTTGGATAGGGAACCGTCTACCATCACACAAAGTGTGCGTCCAGACAGGAAGCTGGCAATCCATCTGCAGAAGTCCTGAGACAGTCCAAATGATGGGAGTTTGCTTAGTAAGTCTTTGTGCCAGACTCGGTTAAAGGCTTTAGATATATCAAGTGCAGCTACTTGGGATTCGCCGAATTTCTCCATGGCATTTGTCCAGCGATGGCTGATGTTTGAGAGTAGATCTCCTGTTGATCGGCTTCGACGGAATCCGTAATGGTGGTCGCTTAATAGCCCAGTATCTTCAAGGTAGATTAGGAGTTGAGAGTTGATGGTTTTCTCCATCACTTTAGATAGGACTGAAGTGAGGTGAGATAGGGCGGTAGTTAGATGGCAGTGATTTGTCACCGTTTTTAGGAATGGGTTGAATATAGGCCAGTTTCCAGACTTTTGGATATATATACACCAGTGGAGTAAGGGAGTGTGTACAGATGGCATAGGATAGGAGTCAATCCTGTTGCACAGACCTTGAGGACAATTGGAAGAATGCCGTCAGGACCAGGAGACTTATTTGTGTTTAATTTAGTCAACAGGTTTATGATATCTTTTTTGGCAAAAGGATACAGGGTCATTGTATGTTGGGCAGTTGGAATGATTGGAGTGCGTTTGCCATTGTCAGTTATTCGTGCATTGGAGGCAAAGTGTGAAGCCAGGAGATTAGCTTTTTCTATGGGTGATGTTGCAATTGAGCCATCTGGGTATGACAGAGGTGGGAATAGTGTAGGGCAAAAATTACGGACAATTGCCTAGGCAAGAGACCAAAAGGCATGGCTACCATTTGGACAGGCTGCAAGCTTCCTGATTTTTGCCCGTTCAAATTCTGTTTTAGAAGCATTGATAATTTTCTTGAATCTGTTTGGGCTTCAGTATAGGCATTGAAGGAGGATCGGGTTCTTGATTTGTTGTGGTGTGTCTGATTTTTCATTTGTACAGCCTTGGTACATCTTTTGGAGAACCAGGGTTTAGTTAGGGAGGGATGGCAGTTCTGAGTAGTGTGGGGAATGTATGTTTTCATGCCAGTGAGGATTACTTTGGTGATACACTCGGTGCATATGTTTGGAATGGAAGACCGGAAACAATAGTCCAACCATGGGAATGAAGCATAGTAGTCTCAGAGACTGTCCCATTTGGCTGTGTTATAATGCCAAACTACTCTTGTGTGGGAGTGACTGTGTAAGCGTTGTTGCATGGGGGAGGAGATAAGAACTAGGTTGTGGTTAGAATTACCCAGGGGCTCACTACATTCACTGTATATTTGGATGGGTCATTGGTAAGGAAGAGATCTAGGGTATTTGCGCAGTGGTTCGGTTATCTGGTATTCTGGTCGGTTTTTGAACAATTTGTGTAAGGTCGTTAATGAGGCAAATGTTTCAGCATCTCTGCTTGCAGGATCTGTATAACTGGAAGAGGAAAGCCAATTGGTTATGAACGTTAAAACCACCCAGAAAGATGATTTCGCTCTTAGGAGAGTGGGACTGGAGAAAATCAACTTTTAAGGAGAGGAAATGAAAGAGCTCAGAGTGATTGATAGTATTAGGAGAGCAATAGAGACAGCAGATGAATTTGGATATCTTCAGCCAAAGAAGATCGAAGTTGGGCGATTCTAGGTGACAAAATTTAATTTAAATAAATTTAAAATCTTTCACGTATAATTTCTTCTCACACAAACAAAACTCAGTTTCAAGTCTATAGTCGACTCATTGAACATTTGGTCACTTTCTCTTTCCTATATGCTATGTTAGT
Organism: Typopeltis vanoorti; assembly: GCF_054136105.1. Lineage (NCBI taxonomy): Eukaryota > Metazoa > Arthropoda > Arachnida > Uropygi > Thelyphonidae > Typopeltis > Typopeltis vanoorti. The sequence goes on along the minus strand of NC_143573.1, from coordinate 61,586,029 downwards.
TTTCCTTTTTTTTTTTAATCTTCGATAAAACGTATCGTTTCTTTTAAATTGAATTCATGTTAAACTGAGTTGAAATTTTTAACATGGTCATGTGTCATTTTAATCTAGATCTGTGTTTCCCAAAGTGCGATCTTTAGAAGGTACGAGATCTTTTTTAAAATGTTGATTACTTTTTCACTTTTATATTTTTATTGCAATGCTGGTAGGGTAGTTATTGTACTTACTAACAAAAAATGCGTCCCTTTATCGCTTGCATATCTTCCTGCAATAAAGAGGTTAGTAGGAAAACGGTAGTTGAAATGGATTTCTAAATTTAGATGCATTTCAATTAAAAAAGAAAGAGAGAACGGAATAAAAATAGGCAAAAATTTCTACTGAAATTGCTTTTAAACTTTTCCTCGAACTTACATTAACAGTGGTGTCAAAATAATATGCAGCGTGTATAAGAAGTGGAACTATTTCAAAATGGGTTAATCAGAAATCCATTATAAAATTTACATATAGCCCTTAGTTATCATTTAAATCATATATTTTTCACTTCACTTTTTCGTTTGCTGAAATGCATTTCAGATTGAGTTTGAATAGAATAGCTTATAATAACACAGATAGCAGCTGTGTTTTAAGGAGGAAAAAAGAACAACAACAGCAGCAGCAGCAGCAAATAGCTTTTAAAAGGCTTTTAAAGCTGTGCACTACATAAAGAAACCGTTAGGAAAGTCAGGAAGAAATTTCTGTTGAGGAAAGGCTTTCAAAGATAGGAAAATATGAACGAAGTTTCACGTATTCAAATTGAAAAGCAACGTATTTCCCGAGCACGATTTCTGATTCGAGAACAGTGTGCAGGATTACGTGTAACAATTGTTTTAACGATCATGACATTCCTCGAACGCCCACCAGACAGCAGTGCATTGCTAATTAATGCTACTTTACATGAGAAGAATAAATTTGAACAAGCGACACACTAATGAGCAGTTGATAGCATTAAACAGTTGTCTTGTTTCTATGGTATTAAATTTGTTCTCGTGTGAAATTTAAATGATCCCTTGATATTATAACATCAGTGAGATGATTTTACAAAGGGATAAATAATATTGGGAAGGAATAATGAAATTAAAATATTTTTTTCTTTTACAGAAAGAATATGACTACAAATAATTTAAAAATATATCAAAAGAGGGCAGCACTAAACAAAATGATAAAAACTGAATCTACTATGAAAAATACCACTGTTATGTTGTGCTGCCATCTATAAAATATTTACTTCGGATAGTTTGAGAGTAAGGTGCGGTATTCAGATTTCATCATTCTATGATGAATTTTTAAGTCTTGTTTCAGTTTAAAAATTGGACTGAGACTTAATATTTAGTGTATTAACTTTTTCGCACTGAAATTCAAGTAAAGAGTAATCCAAGACCCTCTCATCCATACAAATATTGTGGGAAGATGAGAGGATGTCCTCATCTTCCCACAGTGTATGTTATTGTTTGAAATTATGGAGAAGAAAAATAGCTGAGGCTATGATGCCAATGTATTATTTCTGTTAATTGCACGTATTCTCTAGCTAGTTTGCATGTTTTGAGATGAAAAGCTCAAGTTTCCGGGATTAAAACTGTCACCATCTCCGTATGAGATGGGTTAACTTACTTTCCTTATAAAAGGTGTTCTTCTCCTAGACTGGATGGGACCGAAGTCATTCCAAACACATGGCATTTTTAACATCAATTGTGATACAAAGGCTCCATGTGCATTGTGTTTTCGACTATGTATTAATCATAAGCTATGTAAAATAGCTAACTCTCTTAGATGACCGAGTATTTAGTATATCCCTCTCCAATCAACAGGCATTTGAACCTTTAGGTTCAAATCCCACTGTGGATATGGATGTTTCCGAATATTTTTATGTGGTAGAATTTCATCTCCCAATGAAATTACCACTCTTCTTATTCGAGTTATGAAGTAGCTTCACAAAACAAAAAGTCCATTTTTGATCTCTCTAACAAGGTGTGTGGATTATTTTATCCTTATTCACCTATTTTACCAATACCTCTAATGTACCAATACAACTAATGTACTAATGGACTAATAATCTATCAAGGATAAGATTCATATAAAAAATGGTAAATCTCATTGCGAAAATGCGTCAGTAGTTCGAATTACACGATATTGTGCATGATACAACAGTCGTAAAACTGTGCCTAGTTTTTGAACCGAGAACGGTCCAATAAGAAAACATTATGTGAATGGCAATTCTCTGGCTGCAAACAGTTTGTTGATACAAAAAAAGTGAACATTTGTTAATGGCATTAGCTTCTAACAACCAGCCTACAATTTGTTAAATTACAGAACGATACGCCAGTGATCTGGAATGAAGCTTATCAGAATATATAGTGAGTCGGACCTTGCAACAGAAAGAATATTATAGCAGAAAACATAGTCGAGTTTCACTTGCCTCAATTAAAAGCAAACAGTGCAAAAATGCAGAGGGGAGTGCAACTATGAAGACTTAAACAATCGGGAAAAGAAAAAAAAAGGGTTACTTGGTCCAGTGAACCTCAGTTTCGACTGTTCAAATATGAGTACAAGGCAGGGGTATAATAACAGAAACATGCATCCGAGGAACATCCAGAATCATTTCTAGTTTTTACCAAAATGCTTCCAACACTACCAGCGGTATTTTTATACCGCAAACTGGTGGTGTTCGGAGCATTTTCTTCACGTGATTGATGCTAGTAGAGGGAGTTTTGAATTAAGCGGCCTATTTTAATATTTGTAACGACCATGTATATTCCATCATGTTTACAATATTGAATATCCAGCAGATAATAATTGGCAGCAGCAAAATGCATGATGCCAAGAGGAACAAACTTCTCGTATAGTTCTCGGAGTATGAAAACAACTCACCAATTGTCACTGCTCAGCCATTAGATTTCAAGCAAAGTGAATCTTTGGTTGAAAGGAACTAGATGTTCCGCGACTCGCTTTGTCAAGTGTGATATAACTGAGTAAATGACCTTGAAGATTCCTCATCTGTGAACTCTTTCGGAACCTCATGGTGTCTATGTCTCAAATAACATTATATTAAATATGCAACATATTTAGCATAATTATATAATATATTAGGCATTAAAATGAAACTTATTTAACATAATCGTTAGTCATTTCAGCATTAAGGGATGGGTATAAGAACGATAAGGGTTTCTGTTGATAGTTTATGTACTAGTCATTTCAACAGTGATTTCTTCTATCTACCTTTGGATACGAGGTAGCGATTATATAATGATTTGTTTCTCAACTGATCAAACAAGAGTGTGAACATAGCATTTCGACTCTCCATGCAAACTTCATAGTGTTTAAAGTCTGGAATATCATCTTCAGTCTTAACAGTGATTCTAGGAATACTAATTTGTGATGCACGGGAACTGAGTACTTGGTTATAGACAGACGAACCATTTTTTCATTTGAATGCACATATTACCTCTCAGAATTATCGAACATGGTGTAAATAAAATCATTACGAGTTACTGAGGCGCTTTTGCACTCCCAGAGAAGTTGGACTCTTGTGCAATATCGAAAGGAAATAATGAACCAAATGGGTTTTAAATAAATATACTGCTAATGCACCTACTTCTAATCTTTCTTGACACATTTCAAGTCGAATAGACTGATTTAAAATTAATTCAAATTACGAATTTTACTACACTAATCTCGTGTAACATAATGAACAGGTGTTGTCATTCCATAGTCATTATATTAAGTGTTTTATGTTACTTTTCTGTACAATCCTGAGCTATAGAGTTTCTGATTTACACTCAAGAGGTTATTGATTTGTATCCTATTGTTGTATGGACGTTTTGAAGTCATGGAGTGGTAAATGATTTTCAGTACCTGGTCTGAAACTGCTATCCTGATTATTGAATCCAGAAACTTCTAGAGCAAAGTTTATGGAGCATCCGACCATTAGATTATAATGTGCTATAAGTTGACAACTTTATGTGGGTGAGAGTTTCATTAAAAAGAGGTTTGAGATAAATATATCAAAATGTTTCAGTGCAATCTTGAAATAATCATATTAAAAGTTTTAAATTTATGCAATTAAAAATTCGATCATGCCTTACCCACATCAGAACTTATTACAGAGGAGAAGGGGGAAAATGTAATAAAAATAGGTATAATGGAACAACTAAAGAAATATTATACAGGGTGTCCCAAAATTCACGCAAGATTTAAATTTAGCGCGATTTGTGCGGTAAAGTGTTGCCAACAAGAAAAAAAGACAGTGTGACAGCTGACAGTTCAGGGTTATTGAAAATGACCACACACAGCGAAGAGAGTTCGTTGAATGGATTATGGAACAACAACAACAAGTGGATGCTTATTTTCGAACAAAATCATCTTCAGCGATGAGGCTCATTTTCATCTTGATGGCTTCGTTAATTGACAAAATTGTCGCATTTGGGGTTCAGAAAATCCACGAGTGATTGTTGAGAAACAAATGCATCCACAACGTGTCACTGTTTGGTGCGGGATTTGGGCTGGAGGCATCATCGGTCCATTCTTCTTCGAAAATGCGGCTGGTAAGACAATAACAGTTAATGGCTCGCTATCGCGACATGATAATCCAGTTTTTTGTGCCTAAATTGCAAGATATGGATGTGGGCGACATGTGGTTTCAACGAGACGGTGCCACATGCCATACAGCCCGAGAAACAATTCAATTACTGCATGAGTCATTTCCTGGGCGTGTAATTTCCCGTTTTGGTGATCAGAATTGCCCCCCCCCCATCATGTGATTTAACGCCGTTAGACTTTTTTCTTTGGGTTTTTTTGAAGTCTAAGGTTTATGCCAACACCACCCACGCCTTGAAGGAGGAAATTGAGCGCTGTATCATCGAAATTCAGCCACATTTATGCAAAACGGTCATGGAAAATTTCGACAAAAGAGTGCGTATGTGCCAGCAAAGCCGTGGAGGCCATTTACCCGATATGCTATTCGATGCATAACCCTATACTGTATATTTTATGAATCAATAAGAAATTATAATTTTTAATTAAAAACCTGTGTTTTCTATCAAAATTACTTCTTGCGTGAATTTTGGCACACCCTGTATATTATGAAGGAGCACATGTGGATAACTGTAATGTCCATAGAAGAGATTGACTACCGAAAGATGAGGAGGAAGAGAGGAAAGTGTTATTTCTTACAGGAAGAATCTAAACTATGAAATCAGGAATTTAATAAATTCATATAAGAGGAGGTTTGAAACAGTATAGTGTTTGATAGTGACGGGGAGAAAATGAAACTAACAGTGAGCGTGTGTCACCCGAATGAAGTGCTAATGATAAAAGTCAGTTATTTAGTGACTTAAGAAATTCAAATTATTTCTAATAGACAATTTTAATATCAGTGATATTAATTAGTAGCATGAAACTGTAAACAAAATAACTAGCAGTTTCTCAATGTTAATTCACAACATCATGATGTATTACATATTACGTATTCTTGTTATCGTGATAAGAAGAATGGTGTTGGATGTTTAATAACATCACAGGGATAAAGAATATACCATATCAGTTATCCAGAATCACTGGATAGTAGTGAAGCATGAATTTCATTTGAAATGAAACGAAGGGGGGAGAGTTATACGGAAGCAACAAGGCTGAAATGTTTGGAAACTGGTTTTAGAGTTTGGCAAGAGAACAAGAAAGTTATGAAATGGAGTTGAACTTTAATGGAATGAGCACTAATAGGAACTGGTACGCTTCTAGTGATCTTTTCCCAATAATATGCATGAGAGGAATAACAAAAATAAAGAAATAAGACTGGAATCTATTAGATGAGTAGTCAGATGTTCATAAAAATAGGCTATAAAATTAAAACTATAAAATTTAAAAAATTTTAATTATTTAAAAATTAATTTAAGAAATTAACTGATTTATCTGAATAACTATGGTTGTTTGTATTATAAATACAAATCGATAGATAGTTAACCCAATTTAATTAATTGTAAAGCTAAACTTGATAACAGTTGATAACAAAGATTAAATTAAGAAATATTAAATAAATTATATATGCAAAATATGAGTGAGGAAAAAGGAACTTAAGATAACATATCAAGCTCTGCAATTATGTTGTAGGAATAATAATGTTGAACCATTCGCTATTAAGTGGAGTAATTTAACAGCCACTCACAACTGTTTATATAAATAAACGAAAAATAATATTGGAGGAGAGATAGTACAGGTTGAGAAGAGTCTGATATAATCACAAAAGAAAGTACCTGCTTATACAATATTTTAAAACATCTGCCAACTGATATATATTACCGGCGCTAGAGATGACATATCTCTCATAGAAGTGCTCTCAGGTATTGGCGAGATTAACTGACGACCTGGTCAGCCAAGGTGATAGCACCATGCTCTTCAGCTAACAGGATAGTTGTTCGATTTTCACTCTGGCATAGAGGCTTGTGAATAACCTTAGATGGTAGATGATCGTCGTAATGTTCTGTCCTGTGGAGTGGGAAGAAGGATACGCAAACTACGTGGCATACTTAGCGAAACCTTCTGAGCACAGTGGAAGGAAATACCAATGATCCTGTAGCTAACGCGAGGTCAGGTCGTAACTAATTCGGAGTAGCACTCCTGTTTCGTCAAGCAGATAATCGGAGAGATCGGTCACCCACTGCTGTTATAGCTCGTGGACTTCCTTAACTGTATCTCCGGGATGCTGTTTGTGACTGTAAGAATTGATTCCACAGTCTGTGAGCCATTAAAGGACTCGCAAGCGACCATCTGGATACGTCTGCCAAACTACTTGGCCAGTCTCTAGTCTTACGATGGCTTGCCACTGGAATTCACCTGTTAAATGATGTCTTGCAGCCGTATCAAAGAATTTTACTATCACGAAAAATCTTCCTCTCACTCCAGACACTTCATAGAAAACCATCCTAAAATACCCGCTGTTATTCTATGACTCATTTGCACATATCGCTTACAGCAACACTCATTCTATATACCAGACTCAGCGTGACTTTTTTATATAATGTACCAGACTTTCATACATTTCTTCTCGTTTCGTCCCCCCGAATTATCGCGATTTTTATCTTTTTTTTTTTTTTTAATTTATGGAAACTGTTGTATAATTTTACTTTTATGGTAATCTCATACTCAAGAGATCAAGTTTTTAATCTATAGTATATATCTTTCCTTGGTTGCTTGGTTTCGTATAAATATTTTCATGTACGATGTACCGAAATGTAATTGAGTAAATTGTTTAACAGTGGTGTATAAAAAAAATGAAAAATTATGAACACTTGTAAGTAGTTTTGTGAAACGAAACCGAATGTTTTTCACAGTCTGAGGTCATTCACTTCATTAGAGGCGAAGTCTGAAATAGCGTAAACGTAGATAACAGACTCCACAGCCGACGCGCAAGCTCGCCAGCATGCTGATAGCAAAGTACACTGTTACAAACTTGACCTTCGAATTCATTGAAGGTTTGGGAACACGTTACACTTAAGAAGGTGAATGTATTTCATAAGTTCAATCTCACTGCATATAACCATAAAGCATCAGAAAGAAAATGGTTAACGTTTAAAAAAGGACTTTCAAAATTTTCAAAGAATTGCCTTTAAGAAATTTAGACGAATAAATTACTTATAATTCGCATAAAGTTTCGTATAATAAGCGTAAGCATATTTCACGCATACAGGAAAAAAAATATCAATACAGTCATCGCTAGATTGTCTAGCGATGTCAACCGCCCAAAACATGGGTGGTTCTATATTGGGAACTTATAAATCTTGAGAACTGTCAGTACTAATGCAAGGTTAGCACAATGTTATTACTTAAAAAGTAAAACGTTTTATGTTTTATCAGTAAAATCAGAAAATTTTAGCGTGATTTCAACATATGAGTAGCTCTGCAAAATCAATTTTCTACCACTTTCTGTTATTATTAAGTGCAGTTCATTTCGATCTCAAGACTGCAGTAGAATAGTTAACGCCACTCATCATTCTGCTAAAAAAAAAAAAAAAAAATATGATATCGCTTACTTCACCATAAAATAAAAAAATGAAGGTTTCATCTACTGCTCTTTTTCTAGTTTTAATTAAATAAAAATACAGCGCTATTAACCACCTTACCGGCCATTGTGGATCAAATACGCATCATCATACGCTTCGTATCCATCATATATTTCAATGTAATATCAATAGTATTACAATTTTAATATGCACTTCGCATCCATAGTAACCTGGACGTATTAATTCGATGCACTATCATCATTGCCGAATCAGCTGAAGCAAAGTAAGTTCTCTTTTCTATCGCCTTATTTTCACTTTCTTGGCGTCAATCTTTCTTATTGCATTGTCTATCTCAGAAACTTCGTTTTACTAATCAAGTTTATTAATTATTTTGTCTCTCTTTATATCTATACTGCATATATCAGTATAAGCACAAAATAAAAGCACTTTATTTATAAACTTGCAAAAATCGGAACTCCATTAGCATAAAGCAAATTGTTCACATTCCAACAATGGCCTAATTTAGTGACATCCTCCTCAATATATTCTAATCTAAACCAAAACTCCTATTCTAATCGATTCTCTATATACAGTATATTCTAATCTAACTTCGAATCCCTAATGCAAAGCGATTTCTCGCTCTCCTTGAGATTGTATATTAATTTTCCTGCAGTGCAACCTAATTTGCTCAAATTCCTCTAAAATTCCTACCATACTCTAACTGTGTCCAAAACATAATTAATTACACGATGTATCCTTCTTTCTGGTCATTGATAGTTTTTGAAACAATACTGATTAACACTATAAAGCGTGAGGTTTCCCTTTATTTCAATCTCTTCTTTTCAGTTACCATCTCTCATCTGATATTCTTAGTGCGGTCTGAGATATCGCACTCATTTAATAGAACAAAAATAAGTTTAATTCTAGTCACGCACCACAGGAACTTTTTACTTTTTTCTAATTTTTTTTCTGTCTGTTATAGAGTTTATTCATCTTTCGAAATAATACCACAGAACTCACACAATATTACGTATTTTAGTTAAGATTAGAACGCAAAATGACGGCAGCTGTCTGCTGTTTTGTTGCCATCGTCTTCTCACCTAACATGCTGGTACGTTATAGTAATATAGTGCATTACTGCCATAGAGAGTCTAATGATTTATTATTACTTCAGACCTCCAAAAAGCAGAAACGATGATCACTGGACGACTTATATTCATGCTCATGGTGAGATTCACTCTCATGACATCACTGAATGAATATGTAATTGATTATACGATACCTGCTATACTGAGAAATCTGGCGACTAGCAGCCATACTTTTATTCTTCGACGGAAATTAAAAGCTAGGATGTTTTGAATTACAACCAGAACAACAGCTAAGTCTATGTGGTCAATATATTGTCTGTTAATTGCGTCATTTTTTATTATTTTTTATTATTTTTGCTAATTAGTCTGTCTTTCGGGATGAAAAACCGAGTTTCCGGAAGGAAAAACTCTGTCGCTTGTTCATGTAACTACATATATAAAATAAAAATAAATAAAAAAAATATAAATTCTTCTTTAGATTTGTAGCTTCCTTAAAAGGACACACGCGAAGTTCAAGAAACAAACGCTAATCTGTTCAGTCGAAAACTATATCAACACTTCCAGAACTGCTTATGAAGGTATGAAATTGTTAGGAATATACCTGGTGATATGACCTCAGTGGAGAGAGAGAGAGAGAGAGAGAGCATAGGCGAGTATTAAAATCATATCAGGATTGTGGAATACTGATTATGAAAATAGATTGATAATTTGGGTACTGCAAACATTAACAAACACAGGAAAGGTATAATATGATTGACACTTACAAACTTCGGAAAAGGTTATACAGGATTTCAGTAGATAGAATTTTTCATTGAAGGTGGGAAAAGGATGCGAGGGCATCCGTGGATGTTTAGAATGAATGCTGCCAAAAATAAAGATGACAGCTTGATTTTTCTCTTATAGAGATGAGTGATTGGAATGAATTGCCATTGAATGTGCGTGCAAGTAGTGTGAATGAATTCAAGAACATATATGAGAGCTGGTTCGGATAGTTTGGCCTCCCTTGATGAGAGTCTCTGAGTCCCTGAAGGTTTTTTTTTAATAATAATAATAATAATAATAATACCTTGTTTCCTTCTTTTTATATTAATATTATTATTAGTTTGGCAGGATGAAAATCCTTGGTTTCCTGAAAGAAAAGAAAAAAACCCTCCCTCAACTGCGGTATGAAACCGCTAATTCACCTTCAGTTGAGAAATCCAGATAAAGGTTCTTCGAATCCTAGGAGGGATTCGAACTCAGATTTTTCCTCCTGGGAAAGCCATAGGCACATTATGACTTCTACATATGCCATGTTTCCTAAAATAGGGTAATCCAATTTGGTGTTGCTGATATTATCGTTAAAACAATATAAATTAAAAGATCACCATCTGTTATGATATTAATGGATATTGGTTTTCTTTCTACAAGCAACATTTCCATGATTAATATTTCTTTAATATTTATCTGTCCCCAACATAAAAGTTGTAATTTCACAAGCATTATACGTCATCTTCTACCTGCACTTATATTTTTCGGTAATTGCTCACGAATTCTTCCTGCTTTTAAGGAAAGAATAAAAAAAATGTAGAGTTTAATTTCATACACTGCGTAAGCATACCAACTGTGCATTGGTGCATTTATCATCAATAAAATGTTTAGTAGCAGTTCGATTTTTGTATTGCAAAGCAGTATTACTGCATTATTTTTTCTAACATATCTTACATATTTCTGTCCCTCTGCTGATTCAGATCTTTTAGTTTAGGTAGGTGGTATTTCGATTTTTTTTTAAAAGCTAAACTGATGATTGATAAAACATTAATATCCAATTGAAAAAAAGTGAGAAATTCTTGTTGAAGTTAAATATGTCATTATTGTTAAAATTCGATTTAATGATCACATAGTCACGTTTTCTACAGTTTGCACTGGCATAGAAAACCTTCTGTCACTATTCTTTCGATATTTCACATTTTTTAACACAAATGAAAAGCATTTTATATTCTTATTTGGTCCTGCATAGATGTTGAATAAAACGGATAATAATTTATTTTAATTTAATTATATATTAATTTAAAAATATATTTTGAGGGGAATAATGATACTAGTCCACACACACACACACACACACACACACACACACACACACACACACACACACACACACACACACACACACACTTCTCCTTAGTAACTCCATTACAACCAAACTGGTGAAAATTCTTCGGAATTTCGAATCTCAAATCGCTTTCATTCTTCTAATCAAACAACTGTCCAGTTTCGATGAGTGAAACTGAACAGTACTCAAGTAAACACCTGCCGTCTTTGGTGTAAAAGTAATGTCTCATATCACTAGCGTACAGACATATCTATGAAACAACGTTATCGAAAGTCACAGAGGACAATGACCCTTAACAAGTGCCACAGCGAGTCACCAATTTATAGTCATTAGAGGCAGCTGGTTCAAAGTTGAATATCAATAGTCTCGCAATTTTATTCAATATCGATAATCAACAGAAACGTATCCTGCCAAATACGAAGTATTAAATTCAATAAATAAATAAAATAAATAAAAAAAAGAATGTCAATTTGAATATATATAACGATAAGATAATGAAATACTGTACTTCATCATTATAAGATATATAACGAAATAGTTCATTCTATTTCGATGAAATTTGGAATATAGTTGTTTCCTACTTTGCTTCCATCACCTAAGAAATTCCACTTAATCAGTTTTAAGTGAAGGAGCTGAGTCAGAGGTTACTTTCTCTGCAAAGAACTCAACCAGTTTCAGCGACGGAATACAGTGTTTCTAAGTTGTAAATGGCTCCTGAGAAATTACATAATTTGATAAAAATTTAGGAGTATGTTTGGGACTTCAGATACTTCTGTAGATCATATCATTCAACCGTTTTATACAAAAATTTTCAATAGAGTTTGTTAACACTATTCTTTGTTAACACTTGTTCTAAAGACCAAACACAGGACTTTTCAAGCCACTTAGTCCTCCAATAAACTGGGTAATAGTCTCACACTGAACGATGAAGTCAGCTACATTCTAAACTAAAGATATTCACAAACATTCATGCCAACGGCAGAATTGGGATGTACAACTTACTGGTAAGAGAACAGACATGCTAGCCACTTAGCAAATCAGGATGGTCTAAGTAGCTGGCATTATTATTAAATTAGTTGAGAATGTAAATTCTCTTCTCAAATTTAAGCAATACCATAATGACAACAATATCACAAATTATAAAAATAATGACAGCAAAGTAGTCGCTTGCATATTGCAGCCAATTTGTTTTTATAAGGTAGAAGAACTCATTACATATATTATTTATGAGATATCCAAATGCCTCAACTCTAATCGCACACGCTGTAAATCCCCAAATAATGACCATTCTGCGTGACAAAAAAAGAAAAAAAAGTTAGGTAGTATGCTTCGGAGACCTTACATCAATGTTACTGTGAACTGAAAGAAAATATGAGCATTACCTAATATTCAATTCAACATATCCATGATATCATGCGATTCATAGGAATTATAGTAATCCATAGTAGTCTGAATGCTAATCTCAGTTGTAACCCCTTAATTATGCAGTACGTCAACACAAATGAGTATCAGTTGAAGACTGAGTGGTCAAACTCAACAAGGCCTGGCATACAAACAGCATTTTGCGCGCACACACACACACGCGCGCACGCACGCACGCACACACACACACACACACACACACACATTTTGGTTAGGAACATAATCTTCACACCAATCACACACACACACACACACACACACACACACACACACACACACACACACACACACACACACACACACACACACACACACACACACACACACACACACACACACACACACAAAGATCTGAAGACAGTCAATCTTCACACCAATCAGAGATAACAGGCTCAAACTATCAATGCTTTTAAAGATATTAAAGAGTATGCTAAATAACAGTCCCCATCACGCGGTCCCTAACTCTAACGCAATGTGTTATTGTCTGAAATAATGTAGGCACTACTGTAAATTTTCTAAAGTCGGGATTAAAATCCGAGAGCTCAGGAGTATAAACCTGCTTGCGGATACCATAGATTGAGCAACTCGGGATCCGGTCGAAGAAAGGCTTACAAAAGGTTCCTTTAGTCTAATGGGATTATCCTCTAATGCTCTATATACCCAAATACATTGTTGGTGAACTCTTTTAACCCCAATCTTGAAATCTGCAGGCCGTCAGTTTCCACTCTTAGTTATCATAAATAGTTTAGTTACTTCTAACCATCATTTGTGAAGTTATTAGTGAAGGTTTATGTTCCTAACCATAATCGGTATTATTGTCTGAAATCATATTAGATTGGAAAGACCTGAATAAAGTATCAGTCTAGGATGGAAGCAAAAGCAAAGTTCTCTTCGCTTCTAACAGAAGGCAAGTTAGCCAATCGCATATACAGGGTTTTGCCTTCTCAAATATTTCATCCTGAAAAACAGACATACTAATCATAAAAACACACTAAATTAACAGACATGATACAGTGCTTTCATAGCCATAATACAATAACTTCATAGTCACAATACAATGAAAAATACAATACAGTGCAGCTTCCATAGTACAATTGGAAGAATAGCGGAATGTTGTGCCCTTCGATTGGAAAAGACCTGGGTTCGATTCTCGTAGTGATGAGGGGAATCCTTATATGGGATTATTCAGTTGAAGGTGAGTTAGCCGATCTCATACAGTGGTAGCAAGGTTGTTTTCTCCCTTAAACTCGGAGTTTTCATCCTGCATACAGACAAATCGGCCTTCAGAACACACGCAATTTGCAGACATAAAATACTGTTGTTGGTGATGATGGGCGATAGATGGCATTGATGGTAGTAGTGTCGTAGTTGGAGAATTAAGTAATAGTGAAGAGGATAGATGTATTTAGCAAAGTAGAGTAATGTGTCCTCCCACGATGAGTCCTTGGACTCCATGGAGGTGTCGTGTAATAATAATAATAATAATAATGACTAAGTTTCAATAGAATCTTGAAACTGCAAGTTCTACGGTGATTTTTTTGAACTCGAATGTTATAAACCTAACTTTCCAAAATAAGAAGAAAGAAATACATGCTTGCCCAAAGACTGAGAGACTAGAAAAATAGAGATAAAAGGATTCTCTAGTTGGAGGCAAGATACAAATAAATAGCGATTTCCTATCAATGTAGATCTTGTCAGTATCAAATATAAAAATTGAAGATACAGATTCCTTCAATTATTATATTTCCAAAGTTAGATCTGACTGTCTTTGGATATTTTCTTTACTGTATATTTGCACTGACAAAGTTAAGTGAAAGAAGATTAGAACTAGTGATGCTGATGAATTAACGGCAATAGTTAATACCAATGAATCACGTGATTTTAAGGAAGAGTTATATGGAAAACATGAATGCATTCTAATACACACTGAGAATAAGTGGGAGGTACTAGAAGGGAGGGGTTGAAAATTTTGATAAACATCTAAAACAAAAAGGATATTATAGCAACTGATATAACCACAAGAAAGAACATATCTTAAAAACCTTTAATCCTCATGTTTCATTAAATTGTAATAATTTGTTCTTTTCTTTTAGGATATATAAGAAGACATATCAGACATGTCACTTGCTTCATGGTGATTATCACAACTTTTCAGTACACCCTCATAAGTCATACACCAGTGTTCTGTCATGGAGGGGAAGTTTGCGTTTATTAACTCGTACGCTTTTATTATGGAATTACTTAACAGAAACGCTCATGAAGCACGTATCTATCAAAATGATTTCCCTAGTCATCATAACAAAGCGCTTGACACACTTGTCTTCAGCACCGCATTTGTGAGCATGGCACGGTTTCTGCAGCATGAAAAGATATTGTGCTAATCACAAAGGCGGTGCTGAAGACAGGTACATCAAGCGCTTTGAATGACGGTACTAGACAGTATATGATGGTTTGAAATAGCACAAAAAGATGTTCTAAGAAGCATATTTGTAGAGGGTTCGTAATGAAAACGAGTTTCATTGGTACCATATGCAACTGTTCAAGCAATTTTACAAGATGATCATTATCATCTTTTGGTATTATATCAGTGGTTTCTGAAAAAACACCGAACCTGAGGCAAACAAATTTCCTATTGTGTGCTTTTCACAGTCGAGACGATGTTCACTAGAGATGTGCCATTTTCAATAATAAGATAATCACACACGGGTCAATCAACTTCACATACAGTTATGCAAAGTTTGATTGGTATTCAAGTCATTAACAAGTAACAAGCTGACACGACATTTACACCATGACTTCTAGCAAAACCTTGTAGAAAATATCTCATGATGATGTGCTTGATGACCTTCCCTTTGCTTCGAGAAGAAACATGTGGTTCATACATGACAGCTCTTCCCCAAACTTCGTGATAGTAAACACAATACCCTCGGACATTCATTGTGAGGTCCGAAGGTATCTTTATCAAACGTTTCCTGAAAGATGGATTGGTTGAGATGGACTAATTACATAGTGTTCTTGGTCATCTGCCCCTCTATTCTGTGGATATTTATGTGGACCATTGGAAATCATTGATGTGGTCTACCCAGCAAGGAATATTCATGAACTGCAGAAATGTGTTGAACTTAAAAGCACTGCTTCCAGAAACCCCACGCTCGAGAAGCTGTCAATAGTGAGATGTCTCATGGCTTCTTGGGCTAGCACTGTAAGTCATTCTGAGATCTGCTATGAAGCATATCTCTTCTACAATGCATAAGCACTGTAAATCATTTTGAGATTAAGTGTGAAGTATATCTTTTGAGTTACCAAGAGTTGATAGAAGGATGCAGATAAAAGGCAAAATGTCAAAAATCTAATGCCTTTTACTCCCTTATAGGGGAGTAACAAGCCCCTTTAAATCCTATCTAGCTTTTGAAGACTAAATGGGCAGTTCAATCTCCACCGGTAGCCAATCAGAGATAGCTGGCCCATGATTAATCACCAGTTTTAAGCGGCCAGCAAACAAGTCCTCCCATCTCTTGGTCCCTAACAGGATTTGTTACTGTCTGAAATAATGTGGATTCTACGGTCGAGTTTACGGGACGAAAAACCCGAGTTTCCGGGAGAAAAATCCGCTTGCCAGTGCCAGAGATCGACTACTTCGGGAACTGATCGAAGATAGGCTTCTCCAGGGAACTGATCAAAGATAAGTTCCTCCAGTCAGCGACCAGACTTGACCCAATGTCTAACTTCGAGCGACTTATTGCAGAGGATGTAAGCGCAACTTCCACTGAGCTACACAGGACACGTAGTATCCTGTGTAGCTCAGTGGAAGTTATTATACCCCTTTAAAGTTTATAATAGGGATGTGGAATCACTCATATATAAGAAGATGATGATATAGACATTAAAAGTCCTCTGAGCGTTTTCCTGGGTAGATTAATACCTGCATTTGGTAATCATTGAAAGAGAAAGCTAAAGCGTAAAAGACTTCAACCATAGATACCCTGTGAAGGAACTGAGTATCTATCATGAGAGAGAGGAACCTGGTTTACTGACCAGATAGCATATGCACTCACTCACCGAGCTATTTGTAAAAATGAAAGAAATAAATCTGCTAACCTATTTAATGTGCTAAATATAAATAAATCTGCTAAACTCCTTTAATTCTCTAAAGGGAATAGGAGAGGCTGTTTTCGATCTAACTGTTGGAAACTCAAGAGGCAATCAGACCTCACCCATACTTGAAAAAGAGATAGGTTGTCCAAACTATCAATGATATTAAAGGAGACATACAGATAGCCTACTGTGAAGATACTTCGCATACAGCCTTTGTGTGATTGATAAATAACAGTATAAATTTTTGACCCTATGTTGCTCACTGTAAGTGACGTGTACATGCACTGCATAAGGCTGCCTGTAGAAAGAGTGTCCTCATTTCGAGTCTAGTCGCCAACTAGAGGAACTTTATTCCTAAGCCTTTTTACGAGTTCTCTAGTTACTTCATCATTGGCAGGGTAAAGTAGATTTTTTCTCCCAGAAATTCCAGTTTTTCATCCTGTAAACTCAAGAAATTTGTTTTATATCTGAAATAGCGTAGTTTCTACGCTATTTCAGATATAAAACATACTATTAGGATTAAGGACCACAATATGATAGCATTTAGCAGCCGCCTCTCTTCACCAGATGCCACATATAACTAGAGATAGTCTTTGACCAGCTATCTCTGACTGTCTGTTGGTAAAAATTGAATTTCCCCATCTGTCTCCAAAAGTAGATAGGGTTAAAACGGCCTCACCTACTCTCTATATTGGAAAACAAAGCTGTTATGGGATTTATTTATTTTATATACAAAATTTATAATGGAAAAACTCACGTAAAAAGATTATTTAATAGTATAATTTTCGCCTGCGTGTCACAGGCATCTTCAGTACATTTTAAGCTAAAATTAAACAATAACTGACACTTCCAAAAAGGCGCCACCTAAGTAGCTAATGTAAGATAACTAAAACGGTCAATAATTATCCAGGTGTCTACCAGATTCATTGCTCTTGTGGATTATCTTATTTCGGACAAACAGGAAGATCTGCCTCCATTTGCTAGAAGAACACCAGTCTTATATTAAATACCTTGAACCTGAACAGTCTGAACTTGTAGAACATGTCATCATCACTAGACATAGAGTTCATTGGAAGAAGACAAGAGTCCTTCATAAAAGTCGGTTCCTCATGGAACAGCTTTATAAAGAAACATGTGAAACTTTACTTCACTCTCCTAACTTAAACAGATCCAATGGTTTACATCTGTCCCCTTTATGGGAGATAGTACTTTATAATTTAGCTAATCTTTCCTAACTTTTTATTGTATATATATTTTTTTTACTTAGGAAATTTATTGACCTTTTTAGTTATCTTACATTAGCTACTTAGGTGGCGCTTTTTGGAATTGTCAGTTATTGTTTCATTTTAGCTTAAAATGTACTGAAGATACTTGTGACATGCAGGCGAAAATTATACTATTAAATAACCTTTTTAAATGAGTTTTCCGTTATTAATTTTGTATTTATATGTTTACTCACGGTATTCCCTTATTAAAACTTATTTATTTTATTTCTAATTTACTTTATAACCAAGCACAAAACCTTCTACAACTCCAGTCCAGAGTATTCCAATAACATCAGGGTTCGCGGAAAAGTGATAATCACCTTGAAGAAATTGATGCCTGACATATCTTCTTATATATCTTGAAAGAAAAAGAAAAAAAATTATAATTTGATGAAATATGGGGGTTAAAGATTTTTTAAGATATGTTCTTTCAGGTGGTTATATCAGTTGCTTTAATATCATTTTGGTTCTAGGTGTTTATTAGAATTTTTCAGCTCCCTTCGTATGGTAATACACGATTTCACTACCTGCATTTGGAAAATAGTATAACTTCAGTATTGATTTAATATCAGTGTTCTCATGGTCTAGCTCCCACCAATGAGACCTAAATAGTCAAGATATTGGGTTCTGGCTTGATCAGATTTATATCTCCACTTATCTTATGAACATTTATTCATATCAAACAACCATCCGTTTGTCAACAAATAAAATAAAAAAAATAGATAACGGCTTTTATTTCCGTATCGGGAGTAGTCGAGGCCGTTTTAGCCTTATTAACTTTTGGCGACTGAGGGGGAAATTCATTCTCCTCCACTAGTCAATCAGAGATATCTGGCCCAAGACTATCGCTAATTATACTTGGCATCCAGTGAAGAGAAGCCGCTGAGAAGCACTACCATCTCGTGGTCTCTAATCCTAACACTTAAGGTGGCGCCCATACGTACAGTTTTGAACTGGACAGTACCGTTTTTTTCATATTTCCCGGCCGTCCCATCGTTTTAAGAAAAATGTCAATTTTGTCCCGTTTTTAATAAAACTATAAATATACTTTAATATTGGTCAATCATAAATTATTATTCATAACCGATAAACGTATATCAATATCAAGGATACCAGTAATATGTATAATATTACTGGTATCCTTAATTACTATTACTGGTATCCATATTACTATTACAATAATATGGATACCATGCAATTGCATCATGTCTCAG
Organism: Typopeltis vanoorti; assembly: GCF_054136105.1. NCBI lineage: Eukaryota > Metazoa > Arthropoda > Arachnida > Uropygi > Thelyphonidae > Typopeltis > Typopeltis vanoorti. Next base: position 61,566,826 of record NC_143573.1, on the reverse strand, counting down.
ACTGGGCGTTTTGCTGCAGCATAGTTTTTGTTTTGCCTGTATGCTAACCGGTGGCTTTGTTATTCAATGCTGGTGGTTTAAATTTCATATTTTTTAAAACTTTTTCTCTTATTTTTTTAAAACTTTTAAGTCTCTCCTTGCAATGTCAAAGAGGCAAAACTGCAGTTTTAAACACGATCCCCAGAAAGAATTCAAATTTATTAAACTGGACAAGCTGTGTACTGATGGAACAAAAGCGGTATGCTAACATTATAATGTCCATTTTTCTGTTGCCCATGGAGGCAGAAGCAACATAAAACAACATCCAAGTAGCCAGAAATATAAGGATGCTGAAAAGACTCTGGCTTCATTTAAAAACATCAGCTCATTTATGGTGAGACATGATAGTAAAAGTGATGAAACTGCAGCAAGTGAAGCTCTTGTTGCTTATCATACTGTGCGTCACAGCCAAAGTTTTCGACCAAATGATTGCTTGTCGACATTGATAAACAAAATTTATGAACCAAAATTTTATCACCATATATATTGGGATTTGACTAATAGAGGATTTGACTAAAACAAAAAGCATTATAGTCAGTTTAGATGCATCAAACAAAAAAGACATTAAACCTTTTCTAATCGTTGTGCGGTAATTTTTGCCAAATTGTGGTGTTCAAGACAAAATTTACTTTATTTCGTACCTAGTAAAACATTCGACGTACAATGTTGAAGAAAGTAAGTGCCAAATTTGCCTTACAAAAGAAAATTGTTGATTTGTGTGCAGATAACAAGAACACCAATTTTGGTGGTTGCAAAAGACTTGGCAAAAATAATGTGTGGCAAAAACTTGAAACTGAACTGAAGAGGAGGAATTATTGGTATTGGTTGTAAGGCACACATTATACACAATTGTCTCCAGTGTATTGTTGACTATTTACCAATATATACACAGTCAGAGTTGAAGAACTGAAAAACTTTTATGACTTTACAGGAAACAATTATGCTAAAATTGTTATAGCATGTAAATACAAAATTTTTGTCCATGGTCCATCAATTGACAGAATTTTAAGCACGTTTGATGGGCTTTGTTTTTCTTTTCTTTCTCAAGAAAAATGCCCTGTTATGTTGCGAAAATTGTTTGATGATCCCTGTTTGAAATTGTGGTTGTCATTTGCAAGAGATCAAGTGTCTACGTTCCAAACATACATTAGCTTAATTGAAAAAGATAATAATAAATTTAGGTTAATCCTTTTATCTAACCAAGAGTGAAAAATAAACTTCAAAAAAAATAAAATAATAATAATAATAATAATCAGCTAACGCCTTTTATTTCCTTATATTTTTATTATAATAATAATAAAAAATAAACTTTGAAAAAGATAATATTTCAGCTTCAAAAGTAGCCATGAACATTGAAAATCTTATAAACAATTTAGAGTCCGGAACATAACTCCCCGTCCCGTTTTTGCCATCCCAATGTCCCGTTTTGGTCTCAAGGGAATATGGTCAGCCTAATATAGTTCGCCCACCGATTAGAGATCCTTCGACACTTCTGCGCATCTCAGAAAAAGGAGAATCCATTCCGATAATAGGGTAATCAGTCCGTATAGTGGGATGAGTTGTTTATTATTACCGGTCGGAAAATTAACTTCTCTTTTATGATTATTGTAGTTAACTATGTTGCTTGTATAACAGTTGGAAAATTTTACCTATAAAGCACGTGATTTCGCGTGTTGGCGACCAATTCGGACGTCCTTCATTTCTTTCTCCCCTTCAGCATGAATCGACTATTCTTGGAAAGACACGAAGCAGGGACCTACAAACGGTGGGCGAACAACACTACTTTTACTGTCTGAAAATAGTATGGGTTCTTGAGTTATGGTAACGAAAAACCCGAGTTCCTGGAAGGAAAAAAAAACTGTTTGCCAGTGCCAGAGATCGACTAACTCCGGAACCAGTCAAAAAAAAGGTTAGTATATAAAAGTTCTTCTAATCGGTGGCTAGAATAGAACTTACTACGCTCTTTCTTCGGGCAGTCTAGCGCCCTCGCCGGCACACGCTAATTCTGCCGAGCTACACAGGCTCACTCGATTAAAATACCAAGTTAACTTCCATCTGTTTGTTTATTTTATTTTTAATATACAAAATGCAAAACAGTCAAGTTTTGGATACGTGATGGCTTATGCTAGATATTTATTTTCTAAATCAAAGTCTAGCTTAAAAACTCTATAGAACGGACGATATATGGTAATTTATTACTGTAAAATATCCGGAAAGTCAGTAGTCTATGAGTGCAGTTTCACACACAAGGCTTGCAAAAATAATGATCGTCTTATTATACGGCATCGTTAAAATTGTTCATGTAAACAACAGAAATTAAACCTCTCTGTTTCTTTATTTTATTTTAAGTATAATTTAAATTAAAAATTGACTTATCATCAGTATAAAACTGAAGTAAATCATAATATTAACAAAAAATAAATAAAAATAAGCTAAGAAGTTAACTTAAAAAAAAAACGAATATCATGTATCAAATCATTCTTTCCAAAAGTAAAGTATGGCATTGGTTTGAGTTAACATTTTGTATAAGTTTTGCTTTAATTTGCCATTGTGTTTTTGCTGCATATTCAGAAATGTTTATTTACAGAAGTTTCCATTGTGTGCATTTTGAATGTTATCACTCGGTTGGATCTCCAACCTTCGCTCTGAGTTCCTCTTACAGGACAAGGTTACTGTTTGAACACGTCATTCTGAGTTTAATCACCTCGTGTTTTTATTTATGTATTCTTTTTTCCCTTCTCCTCATCTCCTGGTTTAACGAGGAGTTACGTACTTTATCTGAAATTTCTTAACGTGGTTAGTGCTTTACTAAGTGTGTGGCACGTTGCTGCTATTGAATAGCTTTGGATCCTTCTGAACACAGTAAAAAGTTTAGAGGAGTACTGATTCCGAATTTATGTAGAAAAGAGCAGAAAAGGCTTCAAAACTGATAAACTAGTTTTTCGATGAAATGCATTATAAATGTACTCAACAGACTGGTGCTTTAAGTGTGGTAGCGAATACTGTCACACGAAGGTAAACTTTTTTAAGTGATTTATATGTATTTATATATATTATTACTATTATTATTATATGAGGGAGGACATACTACACAACTCGCAATCTTTCAACACACCACGACAATATGTGCAAAATAAAACATATGTATAATGTGCTATTACTATTGATATAGAATAAATACGCATACACACAAAGCGCACAACTTTTTACTAACCAGAAAAAGCGGATATAATGCAAACAGAATAAAAATGTCACACAAAAAAAAGGTTTAACGCGTGTATCGATAAATTTGTGTATTTCGACACCTGATGCTTCTTCAAATTTAGCAGGTATATTAGTTTAGAGGGGGGGGGACGATTTATTGTAAAGTTATCTTAGTGTTAAATGTAATTTTAATGACTAAATGCTAATTTTGGCGCCTGAATTCAACAAGATTATTCGTGATTTAAACAATACTCTCAAATGTTTATAATTGTAGGTTCCGTAACCTTCCCTTGTGTGTATTTGGGGAGGGAATGTTATATATTTATTTATTTTATTTCAAAGATGGTCTGGAAGCACATTTGATATTCTTGAGGATACCATGCCAATCAAATAATCGCATACAGATAATAATATAATAGATGTGGAACATACAATGATCCAATATGAATAGCAGATATGATCATAGCAAGATTAAATGATAATACAGTGTTATGACCTGATAATATACACTGTTATTAATATTTTGTTTATATTACATATTATATGAACTTTGAAAATGCCTATTCAGTATGTGCTCAGCTAAAATGCTGTTATTATTCTTGATAATAACAGCATTTTAACTGTTAATTGTAATTCTAGCCATATTGTAAAGACATCTTTTCAAACAAAGCATAACCTACATTTTTGGGTGATTGAGTACATAACTTTCTTTCTGTTTCACTTTACAAACATACATTTCTAAACCAAATACAACTTATAGCTTTTGGGACAAGAAAACATTCATTTATATATTCAACCTCTGACAGACAGATTTTAAAATACTGAAATTCATACCTTCCTCAATAGAGTGAGCCTTGGATTTTAGAATGCAAATTCATGCCAGAACTGAAATTGTTTCATATTTAAAATGCCCCTCATGTTATCAGTAGTCTGCTTTGTCCTTCTTGCTTTCTTTCATTCAGTCCTAAATAATCTTACTATATCAACATTGTCTTCCCTGACACTACCATAGCTAGAAATGGGAAAAAAATGTTTGTCAGCTTTTAAGTATATAAAAGTTCAACCTGGCATATTAAACTCTGTTTTGAAAATAGCATGAATCAATAACCGTATAACACTGATGCTTGTGTCATACCCATCCCTTTGATTTGGAGTCCTAGTTGTTAACTAAGAGAAAAGGAATTCCCAGCCAAGTTGTCATTGTTATTTCACTGTAATTACACAAAAGAACTGTATTTGCTTAAATCATCTGTAGATGAAGTGCATCCTTGTAACCATTTACACTTGAGTAGTAATAGTACTATTACTATATCAGACATCATTATAAGAAACCAAATACCAAAATGATATTAAAGCAACTGATATAACCACATGAAAGAACATATCTTAAAAACCTTTAATCCTCATGTTTCATCAAATTGTAATAATTTGTTCTTTTTCTTTTAGGATATATAAGATGACATGTCAGTGCTACAGTAGATCAGAAAATATTATGCATTTCTAAACTACAACATATTAGTAAATATGCTTTTCACTGTTAGAAGGAGTGTGAATGAATTAGCTGAAAATATGAAATGAAAGAACAATAATTTGTTGCTGGCTGTTCTCAACCTCAAATATAACATCAGCTTCCTATCTGACATTTAGATTTTTGGATGCATTTTTCAAAATGTATCTAAAAATGCATAAACATCTTAGTATATTTTTGTCCATTCTTGCAGTAGAAATTATATATCAATTTAATTTTAATGCTGGCTTGGTTGGCAGAGTGGTAGCTCTATCTATATGAGATAGAGTACCTGCTCTCCAACCAACAGGCTGCAGGTTTGAATCCTGCTGTTGGTATGGATGTTTGTGATTGTCTTTAGATGGGAGATGAACTTCGTTGGCCAGTGTGAGACCACCATCCTGCTTATTGGAGACCTGATCTGGCTTGAAAAAGTTTTGTTTGGTCTCTAGAGGTTTCCACACTAAAAAAGTAAAAAATAAAATTAAAACCACAAAAAAAGAATATATATATAAAATTTATAAAAAATAGAAAAAAATCCTTAGCTCATCCACAGCATAAAATGTAATATAGGTTTGCATATAATCCTTTCATGGGTGGAAGCAACAAATAAACAAGCAAAAAAAAGATAAGATTATGGTATTATTTTGGCAAAATGATTCAAAATGATAATTCTGATTCAGCTAGATGGAATTTAATGAAATTTGGGATTCATGATTTCTGTTATAATTTGTTCAGTTATATCAGTTTGATTCCATATGAACTGCTTTTTTAGGAAAAAAAAAAAAAAAGCAAAACATCATTATATCTACATATGCCAAAAATGGCTCCTTGCTGAATTGTTATGGTAATGATGTCACTGTACAAAAATGCTATTATGAAATGCATTTTTATTTTATGGTAGTTTCTAATCCTTAAGTATAGTCCACAAAGTTTATTCTTATTTGCAACATGCACTTTTGTTTTGAATCACTTTGCAAACTAGTCTGATTTTAATCAACATTGAATTATCACAACAGATTTTAATTAAGATCTTATATACTGCATTTCATTAGCCATCAGTATAACTCATACAAATATTAGGGGGAGTGGGAGGGAAAAACTAAAAATATGAATTTCTGTCATTACATTTTAAGTTTCACACAAGCCAGAAAAATATATAAAATATATATATATATATATATATATATATATATATATATATATATATATATTAATATTCTCTCACTTATCAAACTCACAATAACCAAACCATTAGTTAACTGAACTTTATATTTTTGAGCACATCGACTGACTCATGGGATAACATTAGGCAGCTGTATATTTATACATTAAGGATCATACAGGATACCAGTAGATGGAATTTTTTATTTTATGAAGGATGGGGAGAGGATGATGGAGCATCCATGAAGTGAGAATGAATGTAGTTAAAAAAGGGATGAGAAGTAGATTTTTCTCTTATAGAGCTCTGCATGATTGGAATGCTTGTTTTTGAGGTTGTGAGTGCACATAGTATGAACAAATTTCAGAAAAGGTATGACATGTTTTGTGTGATATGTCCTCTTTTGATGCCCTAACTCCATGAAGGTTTCTTGTGATGATGATGATGATAATAATATTCATTTAGCTGTATCCCTACCCTCGGCTAACTTACCTGCAAATTAGTTGGAGAATTAAGTGCAACAGTGTAATTGACATCGACTGACTCATGGGATAACATTAGGCAGCTGTATATTTATACATTAAGGATCATACAGGATACCAGTAGATGGAATTTTTTATTTTATGAAGGATGGGGAGAGGATGATGGAGCATCCATGAAGTGAGAATGAATGTAGTTAAAAAAGGGATGAGAAGTAGATTTTTCTCTTATAGAGCTCTGCATGATTGGAATGCTTGTTTTTGAGGTTGTGAGTGCACATAGTATGAACAAATTTCAGAAAAGGTATGACATGTTTTGTGTGATATGTCCTCTTTTGATGCCCTAACTCCATGAAGGTTTCTTGTGATGATGATGATGATAATAATATTCATTTAGCTGTATCCCTACCCTCGGCTAACTTACCTGCAAATTAGTTGGAGAATTAAGTGCAACAGTGTAATTGAGAGATTACAATGAAAGGATACTTCTAGTTAACATGAATACATTTTTTTTTATTGTTTAATTTTAGTATATTATTTTTACGGAAATTGACCCTTTAGTTCCCCTCCCCCCTCAATACTCTAAGTGATATCAGCAGTTGAAAGATTATTATTATTATTACATGATACCTCTAAGGACTTATTGCAGGAGAGCAGTCTGCTCCACTATATACAACTCAAGTCTATCTTGCTTAATTCTCCAACTATTACCATCAACACACAATGCCATTTACCAACTAATACTACTACTGTCATGCATGAAATATTACATGAAATTTTGTGTAGTTCATTAAATTTTGATATGAGGTTCTTAAAAAGTTTGATTATGTTAGAAGATATTGGAATAATCACTTGATAGAACTTAGGATATCTGTCAATAGCAAACTAACCATATGAGAGTTGAACATTTGTGGCTGATTGTCTCAGTTCTCTTCATCTTATGCAATACATTATTACTATTGTATAGCTATACTATTTCTTGAATCCCATGAGGGAAATTAACATTATGAAAACAGATGCTTTACTCACAGATCAATAAATATTTAGACTGTTTTGTATATCATTTGAATATTAATAGTAGTATATACAGATTTTTTGCTAGCTGGTTATCTCTAATGATTAGTTTTATTGAAGTTTTAAATATTAGATATATGCACGTTTTCTCAGTATGTTCAAATAAATAATTTTCATTTTCTATTTTTTAGTGTATGCCATCTTATTTATTTAGGAATTAAAAGATGTCAGGGACACTTGGGACAACAATATGTGTTACTTTATTGAAAATTTCAAAGCACTTTCAACAAAAATTATTGAAAAGATCTTATAGCAGAGGAATTATCTGTGACACTCTTTATTATTTACCAAATCTTAAAAGTTGTCAGTTGCCTTCAGTCCCATGTTTCTCATTTCATCGTTTTAACTCATCTAATGCTAATTTAGAAGACAAGATTGAAAATAAATATGTAATAATGTATCCTGAACAACAAGTGACTATTTATGCATGTGAAGAACTCTATAAAGAATGGAGAGCAGAAAAAAGGTTCAGAAATATTCCACAGAGTGGTGTGACAATGGATATCAAATATGTAGATACAGCTGTCACAGAAAAAGAAGAAATAAGAGTACATGAAGATGCTCCTGTGGTTATGTGTCTTCATGGTATTCCAGGAAATTGTGGTGTATTTAGTCACCTAATTAATATTCTTGGGCAAAAAGGTATCAGAGTTGTAGTACCAACATTTCCTAGTAAGTATTTTAAATTTTTCTTCATTCTTTTTTGAAGTGTATATTAACTTTTACAGAAGAATATATAATAAATTATTTAGGTAATATCTAGTCTCCAGTTAATTGTTCTCTGCTTACCTGACTCTGTGGTCATTATTCCTTTATATTTTTCTAACCATGTAAAAATAGAAGCATCTACTGGTCAACATTCATAGAGTTTAGCTTTATACTGAACCAACTGCCCTTTTCTTTCATTCCATCTAGCCTCTAGATCCGTATTTCTCAACGTGGGGTGTATGCTCCATAGGGGGACAATTTGAATATTTTGGGGGCAATTAGAAAATGATGTTGCATTCGTCACCTCATCACTGATATAGTCAAAACACTCTCACCATTGTCGGCAAGGGGGGGGGCATCAAAATCTTTGAGGCGTTGAGGTGGGGCATGATCAAAAAAACGTTGGGAAATACTCCTCTAGATGGAGTGAAAGAAATTCTTTCATCTTTCCTCTAGCTGTTTACCAACACATTTCTTGACTACTTGTCCACACACACAACACAGATGTATCATATGTTTTTTTTTTCTTTCAGATTGTTATTCATGAAAACAAACAAAAACATTGTTTGAAACAAATTTAAACATTTTTAACTGTAGTTGCATACTGCATTTTTTTTTTTTTTTTTTTTTTTTTTTTTTTTTTTTTTTTTATCTGTGATGGTTAGAACACTACTGGTCTCAAATAGTTTACACAGTTTTTCCTGAGTATGATATTTTAAATATAGAAATAGATAATAGAAGTGAGGCTAGTATGGTAGAGAGCTTGTTGAATAAGTAGATGGAGGAGAAACATTAGTAAAAAAATCCAAGTTGCCAATAAACAAGCCGCTGTTGAAATATAGATGTCTAAAAATTATTTTAATTATATATGTCAAAACTAGTTTTTAACATATAGATATGAGAATTGAGTTAGAAATGAAACAAGTAACCTACTATTGATATGATAGTTCTGAGGAAAATTGAGGAAATTTAATAGATTGCATACATTTTTGAAAATTATGGAGACAACTACCGTGTTTGAATAAAAACTTTAGTTTAATATAACTAAAATCTACATTCGACGTTTCGAAAATTATGGAGACAACTACCGTGTTTGAATAAAAACTTTAGTTTAATATAACTAAAATCTACATTCGACGTTTCGACCTTTATGTCAAGGTCATCTTCTGGAGCATACAACTATACACAGGAAACAAGCTATACTACAATCAACTGGTTTATTAAAGACACTGACCAACTGCTACAACAATTGTTGGCCTGACCTCTAGTGAGAAAAAAAAAAAAAAATAATAAAATAAAATAAAAAATTATACATCAATGCTAGAGTCCTGTTATTAGTGTTGTCTACTATATACATATATTAACATCATTCCAGCCAGTTGGTATGGAATGGTTTCTAATACTAGCTAAGGATTGGCTAGAGTCCTGACTTATGCTGGATCTTTCATTTTAGGTAGGCTGAATGTGTGCCATCCAGATCCTTGGAATTTTCATGCCATCTTTGTTGTTGATATTTGGGTGGTTTATCAGGATTTCGCAGGATTCCTAATTTCCTTTCTTACCAGGTTTTTGTGCAGTGTAAGGAGCAGGTGCTTTTCCAGTTGATTTGGTGTAAGGTGTTGAGTGCGTGGTCTGAGAGGCCTGCTTCACCATAATGGTTATATTTAATGTGTCTAATGTGTTCTTTCTTGCGTATAGGGATTGTCCGTCCTGTTTCAGCAATGTACGGTAAGTTACAGGTGCAGCGGATGCAATAGACACCAGGATGTGCTAATGGGAGGAGAGGATCCTTAGAGGAGTTGAATATGGTTTTAAGTTTAGTGGGTGGTTTAAAGGTGGCATTGAGGTTATAATGTTGTAGGATTCTGTTGATTTTTTCTGATATGCCCCCCCCCCCCAGATTATATGGGGTTCCGAAAATACACAAACAAAATGTGCCCCTTCGCCCAATCGTGGAAGGAATAGACAGTCCCAATTACCACCTAGCCAAGAAATTAGCGGCAACACTCAAGGAGTTGGTAGGTCATTCCCCCTCCTACATAAAAAAACACACAACACTTTATAAACAAAATTAAAAACATAACACTCGACAAAGACGACCTGTTAGTCAGTTTCAACGTTTCTGCCCTTTTCACTAATGTCCCCATCAATGACACAATTCTCCTACTACAGAACAAATTTCTGCCCGACAATACGGCCCTCTTTGCCCAGGTTCCTCTTGCATTCCCATTCTCTTTTCATCTCTTGTCCTACTACTACTTTCCATTGCCAAGCACATTTGTCTCTTCAATACGACTGTCCTGATCTCTTACTTGCATCATACACTATTTCCATGTTGCAACTGTTTTTCCAGTTCACTCACTCTTAAGCTATTAAAATGTCCATCTGTGTAATGTGGTGTGTAATGATGTAAGGATTAAAAGAACTTAATCACAAATATTTATCTTAGACAATGAAGAATCTAGCATATAAGTATCATGATCGACCACAAAGGCAAACTGAGTAAGCATGCAGTTCAGGCTGTTCTCCTAATATTATTGACTACATAATGTCTTCATGTGTTCCTTATGAAATGGTTAACTTATTACTGTTATTATTCCTAACCTACATGGAGCTATAAGATTCATCATAATAGGTCCACTTATGATAACATAAAGTATCATCCACTCCTAAAACTCATACACTGTTTGCACTCTCACCATCTGCTCAGGCAATGCATTCTGTACTCCTAACACCTCTTCATGCAAAAAAAAAAAAAACATTTTACTCTTGCTATTTTTGTTTTGCAACTTCTAAAGATGACCTCATCTCTTTTGCTACTATATGAAAAATCTCCCCATTGGCAATCTGGGCAGTCCTCTCAATAACTTAAATGTCTCATTCACCTCTTTGTCTCCTTTCCATTAGGCTCTGTAGATTACATGCCTTCAGTCTATCATCATAACCAGTCTTCTGCAGTCACAGTACTGTTATCTGCCTCTTTACCCTCTCTACAGTTACATTCATTCCCTCCAAATCCAGGTGACTAGATCCAAGCACAGTAATCCAGTTTTGTACCTGATCAAGGCTGTATACAATGGTACTATCACTCTTATATTTTTGCTGATCAATGTCCTAAATACTGCAGCAGTGCTCTATATACACAACATTGCAATGTGTTCAAACTTCATATTTCTATCCCAAGTCACTACATGATCTCTAGCTTCTTCCACTTCAGAAATTTAGCTGTATTAAACTGATATCTTCCGTTCATTATTCCGCCTTTTGAGCTTATTCAAATCCTCTTGCCAAGTTATAATATTAGCACTACTAGTTATAATCATCTACAAACAACTGAATATCTCTCTGTAATTCAGTAATGGTATTTGACATAAAGACTGAATAGTGATGGTTTCAGTAGTGAATCCTATTGATCCCTGTTTCTAATCTTATCTTCTTACTCCTATATTGCTTCCTCATACATAACTCTTGAATATCTGTCAGAAAGCTGGTCTCTTTTCCACTAGCTTCATATATGAACTAATGTTGCAACTACATAAACATAATATCAATTTATGTGGTATCTTATTAAATGCCTTTCCAAAATCCAGAAAAATGGTAGTTTATGCCTTTCCTCTCTCATTCACTACTGTTTTTACTTTATTATAAATGGCGCCACAAGAGTACTAAAACAAGAATCTCTCTCCCTCCCCCTCCAAAAAAAAAAAAAAAAATATACATGAGCTCCAATTTTTCCAAAATCGTAGCAGCCACTAGAGAAGTACAAATTTATACTTTGATATTTCCATTTTGCTACCACTCCTTAGGAACCTACCATGTTGTAAGACTTGCATATAACAACCAAGTCATTAGCATGAAACACATGGTAAAATTTCATTATCACATCTATCACATCTTTCATTATTATTAGTATTAATATTTGCACTTGCCAAATTAATTTGCTTAAAAATTTCTTGCCCATCAATCTGTATTTTCTGCCTATATTAACATACCACTAAATATCTTGTCCATCCACCTCTAACTCACACAATGTAGATTAATCTACTATTTATCCAACTTTCAAAGCAACGACACTTCAATTAACTCGCATGTCAACCAACTTCTGGTACAGCATCACATAAGTGTACTTCAATCGTCCACCTCTTCAGTTACCAGAATGGCAGATTGCCTTCCCAATGTGTTTGGATAAATGGTAGATTACTGTACTCTGAAAAATTTCCATTCTAGTTCTATCCTTGACAGATAACTCATCAGTCATCACAAGTACCATTTCTTCATCCTGTTTACCTTCCTTGTCAAAATTACAATATTTTCTTCTGTCATCTACTTTTCACTATACTAGCAATTTTCAGAAATACTAAGTCAGTCAGTGTTACGAACTCTTTACCTTTATTCCTAATACTCATGGCATTCATGTATAGAAAACAAAGTGCATTGTCATTATTACTATATCTGTTATTGCTCTCTGCAGCCCAGCCTCCACTTGGTCTTGCATAATTCTATATACTATTCGTCCTCTAAACCGTTGTCTCTATAAGAGCTCATCTTGCCAGCTTCAACAATGGCTACTCTAGTTTTCTTATCCTTACATATACTCGGTTACCCAGAAAACAACAGCTTCTCCAAATGATTACATCCTTCAGCCTTCAGAGGTTGCATACATCTCCCTCTCTCTTTTTGTCAAATGCACTCCAAACATCACATCCATGTATTTTGGAATTGCTATCATTCATTATCATTGCTCTTCTCAACTCTTCATTATCATACCTGGGCAGCACATTATCTTCTCTCTTGCATTCTTCTGCTACACAGTCCCTAACATCAATCTCAAATGTATTGCTATCTGATTCACTACTTTTTTAGGTCATTTGTACAAACAGTCACTGTCATATCATATGTTTTCACCCATGTTCATTACCACACTCTGTCATTCTTCCAGACAGGTTCCTCTAACACTCCTCATCATACCTCAACTCATCAAATATCCATACATCTCTCCTCTCTCCTCACAGCTTCATTTATTTTTCTCTCACTTGACATCCCTATCTATTTCTGCTTCTACACTTTCTCTTGTACTATCCCATCTTCCTCTCATCTCTCTTCCTTGCATCCACACTTACTTTCTTAACTTCCTCTCTTTCCCTGGCTCTCTCTCTCATTCTCTCACATAGTTCTGCTTTCTCTCATACCCGCTCTTGCTCTCCTTGCGCCAGTTAACCTCTGAAGTCTCAGCTTTTTTTCTGTGATACTTTTCAATTTAGTCTTCATTCCTTCTACTTCTTCAGCACCTCTGTTTTTCTTTCTGCACAATTTTTCCATCTGAAAGCCAGATTTTGAGTAAATCTGGCTTTCAAATCACAGTTACTTTTTCTTTTCTGTGTTGATACCCTCTTTTTTTTTTATCCTGTTCAAAACTAAATCTGTATACTCTTGTATGATCCATTCTGATGCTATTGTATGGCTTTTCCTGTTGTTATTATATACCTGAGTGATTCATTAACTTGTTAGTTATATCCCTGATCCAAATCTGTGATATTTATTATTATAATAAGTTAACTTAAGATATTGAGTTCATTGACAAGGACAAATTAAAAAATAATATCTTTATTTACATGTAATTCATATTAGTGTAAATTTATGGTATTGCCTTAACAGTGTGTGCAAAATATTTTATGTTTCACATTATAAATAAAAACTTATCTCCTAAAGACAAAAGGGCTCACAAACTTAACAATGGAGTTAAAGAACATAAACACCACACAAGATTTCTTGTCTTCTCTTCTCTTTAAGATCACAACATTTGATGAGAATATACAAACTTCAAATTTATAAGACAGTTTCTTCCACTATAAACAGTAGCCATATAAATCTAATTAGTTGATACCTGTTTTTCCTTGAAAGCAAAAAAATGATAATTTGTACACTTTTCTTAAGAAAGACTGTATTTTTTTCTTTCACATCTTTGCAATATCAGTTCCTTTTCTGTTTCCTTGAAATACAGAGATAATTTAAAAATTTTCTTTTGCGTAATGGAAACTTCTTCCTTATCCTTGAACACAAAAATAATTAATCTCTTTCAGGATTATAACTAGAATTCAATTGCTGCATAATATATCAAAAGGAACTATCCATTGCTTTGGAAAAAACTGTATGTCGCTTTTATCTCTGCCATAAGTCAGCTTAATTTAAAAGAAATTCATCTGTTAATTTTGGTATAGCTGTTTCAATCTCTATATTGAGATAATTTTGAAGAGTGCATGTTGCCACTAGGTACTGCATAACATAAATATTAATTCATTTTATGGATGTAATTACTAATTGGTTATGATCTTTGACACATCCAAATGAACTTAGTATAATTATCTGTTAACATGGAGGGAGGAGGAAATAAGCCATGTTAGATGTTTTTTTCAGAACTTGTGTCCAGCTACTTCTCTGCTTGAAGACATGCCTGTTTGCTGTATATGCTTTTTAGCACTTAGCATTATCTACTTAGTTACATGTAGGCTCTAAATGAACTTTTATGTACTCCTGATATTTAATTATTCCAGGGAGGATGAAAGAGAAGAATTCTATCATAGTTACTTCAGTGTGCAAACACATGCTCTCCTAAAGATACTAATAATTTCTGAAGTTGCGTTTATTATGCTTATTCAGATGTCTGCAGTCCTAGGAATCCTGAGTTAAGTCCTGTTGTTGAGGTTCCTATGTAGTTCTTGCTGTTTGAGCTGCTTTATAATTTTAAGTTCTTATTTTATTTTTTATTTTTTTCTGATCATTATTTTATTTTGTGAATTGCCTGGAGGCTTTTCCAGTTCATGTTCTGGATATTTGAAATAATTAAATATGTAGACAGTTTTCGTGGAGGTTTAAAGATGGTGTATATGTTCTATTTAGAATTTGCAGGAATTGTTCTCTCCCTCTGTATCTCTGAAGTGAGGGATGATTCACTCCTTCAAAGTGATTGGTGTTCTGCTTTTAGCTAAGGTTAGAATTTAGGACGGATCAGATCTATTTACTGTTGTAAACATTATCTTGAACATCGACTGCCACGATTGAGCATACAATAAAATCTTCATGGTGAATCAAATGGCCCTTTGATTAATTACAAATTATGTTCCATCACTATAAATTCATGAGGTTCTATTTTTTTATTTCATATCAAAACACAAGTAGTACAGTAGTAAGTAAGTGGTACTACATGATTTACACCAAATTAGGATACATTACAATGAGATCAGCTTACATTTGGTAGGTGAATTATATTGGGAAATAATAATTAAATATGAAAAAAAGAAACTATACATAACTTATATACAATAGATATGGTCAGATGTTCCTCCAGTATCTTGCACAATCAACTGCTCTTTCTGTGTAGGATATAAGGTCCTCTTTTGTGCAAGAAGGAAGAAGGTGTACCATGGACTGGGTTGTCCCACGCTCACAATTGTCTGGGCCAGTGAGGTAGCCCCATCTGATGAGGTTTTGTTTGCAGTGTTCTTCATTCGCAGTCTGTTGAGGCTTTTCCAAGTATTCCATTCCAAGTGGGCACCACGTGTAAGATGTTCGGCTATTGAAATACCAGTAATATTTTCAGGAATGAAGCAAGCCATTGTTGAAGTCTTGTCTCTGGGAGGTTTTTCGGTGGTTCAATAGTTGCCAGGAAGCTATGTCGGGATCTTAGTCTTTGGGGCACTGGGGTCTGGCCAAATAGTGGGTGCCGTTTATCATTCATTTGTCTGCTTCTTTCATCAGCTGAGAATGCAGATATTCGAATTGAAGGGAGTGCAATACCAGCCAAAGTATACAGGTCTTTTAGTGGTATTGATTTCAGGCATCCTGTAATTAAGTGGCAGCTTTCATTCAATGCTGGATCAAGTTTTTCAGCATGGCAAGGATCTGGACCATACTGGGCAGGCGTATTCAGCAGAAGAATAGCAAAGGGCCAAGGCAGAAGATCTCAGTGTGTTAGGATCTGCACCCCATTTGGAGGAAGTAAGCTTTCGTAATATATTATTTCTTGCATTCACTTTTGCCTTTGTTTTTTCTATGTGGGTTTTATATGAGAAGGTGCGATCGAGAGTCACACCGAAGTAGATTAGGTTCCAGGAATGTTCTATTTTAGAGCCTTCCCAAGAAATCTGTAGCTTTCTGTTGGCTTCCTTATTGTTAAGGTGGAAAAGGCCAGTCTGGGTTTTCAAGGGGTTTGGTTTTAGTTGATTGTTGGTATAGTATGTGGTTAGACTATTTAAGGCAAGTGCTAGAGTAGTTTTAATGGACTTGAAATTTTTTGATTGAGTAGCTATAGCAAGGTCATCGGCACAGATAATATTTCTAGTTCCTGGAAAGATGGGGGAGATCATTGACATAGATGTTGAAAAGTAATGGCAATAACACACTTCCCTGGGGGAGGCCATTTTTTTGGAGGTGCCAGCAGCTCTTCCTACCCCCCCAGGTCCACATAAAAGTGTCTGTTTTCCAAGAGTGATTGGATCAGGAGGACAAGGCGATAGTCTCTAGTTATTCTGTATATTTTATTTCTGAGTGTGAGATGGTTTATGGTATCATATGCTGTAGTTAGGTCCACAAAGACTGCTCCTGTGGCTAGTTTTTGCTCATAACCATTTTCTATATATTGAGTGAGGTTGAGAATTTGTGATGTGCAGGATTTGCCTGGTCTAAAGCCAGCCTGCTTAGTAATAAGATGTGGTTCAATTAGGGATTGTAGATTATTCAAAATTAATCATTCATAGAGTAGTGATATAGATCTGTAATTTTTTGCTTCTGTTGGAGTTTTCTCTGGTTTCAGAAAGGCCACCACTTTGGCATGTCTTGAGATAGTTGGCATCCTTAGGTTTCTGAGGCAAGTGTTGTATAGGTTTAATAACCACTCTTTAGTCCTGTTTCCAAAATGTTTAATCTGTTCATTACAGACATCATCAAGGCCTGCATATTTTCTAGGTTTTAATAGGTTTATGGCAGCACTGAGTTCAGTGATGGTGAAATCTGAGTTGATCATATATTGTTCCTCACTTGGGGGTTCTAAGTATCTTCTTTTTTTGTGTGCTTTTTAGGAAATTTTCCATTCAGCAGCAGCTGGTGAGCAATTTGATTAGCTGTTGCCTGCGGATGCTCATATGGCTTAGTGAAATCCTTCCTAATTCTGTTGATAAAGTTCCATGCCTTTCTGCTACTATGGGTCATATCAAGGGCTTCTATTTCTTTTTTCCATGAGGAACGCCTTTCCTCTGTCATCTTTGAGCATAATTTTTCTCCTGCTTGGATAGTCTCTTGTGAGAAGGGGTTGGTGTTGTAAAGTTGTAAGTAATCGGCATACTGGGCTTGTATGTCATTGGAAAGGCCTGGAATGTAGTTTGTGCAGCATCCTCCGGGGATGCACTTGGTGGAGATTTTCCTCAGTATTTTTATGAATTCAGGATACTCTTTAGGGTTTGGAGGGACTTGTTCTATGGAGTGGTCGAGATCTTCCATGAAACCCTTCCAATTAGCTTTTTGGAAATTAAATCGTCGTCTATAAGGGACTGTATTAGACATAATTGCTGGGTTGAATTGAAGCATTATAGGTATATGTTGAGTATGTGGAATCGGATTTAAGACATTTTTAACACAAATGTTGGATATATTTGAGCTAACAAATATGAGGTCAGGGTTATAGCCTCGCTTCCATCTGCCACTGTTGAAAGAAGCAGGGAGTTTTGAATTATGTATGAGGTTTAGAGAAAGGTTTACAGCCCATTTTTCAACAAGTTCTCCATCTTCGTTGGACTTTGTGTAACCCCAGTTAACACTATGGCTGTTAAAATCACCTAATACAACATTAGTCATGTATGCATTATTATTGAGGAGGATGTCAGGGAAGGAAAAAGCTTCTTCTGGTGGTTTATAGACTGACGTGATGGAGATATTTTTAAATGTGATTGTAATAATCTCAATGTTACCGTTGTTCATTGATTCAATGGACGATGGGATCAAGTTCTCTTTTGTAAATATTGCACTACCATATTTATTGTGGGGTATTTCTTTGAGTTTCATGCCATGGATGTAAGGTCTTTCAGCACCATCTCCTCTGTGAGTTTCTTGCAGGCAGAGCACATCGCAGTCATTATCTCTGCAAATATTTGCAATGAGATCTTGCTTAACACTGGAGAAACCTTCAATATTAAATTATATTATTTTTAGGCCTGGCCCCAGGTAGGATCCTTTAGGGCAGAAATTTGGGAGCATTTTAGTTCGATCACTTGTGCTTGGTTGATAGCAGCTTTAGCTTCCCCTAATGGGTACTAATAGGGTGCAGGAACGAGAACCTAGCTGCTGCGCACCGCATGAGGTTCTATGATGTTTGTATATCGGGATATATTAGGGCATGAGCCATAGTAAGTTATTTTATCCCCCTATTATGTTACTTTAATTGTCTTTGTGTGAAATTTTCTGTTGTATTATTGTTGTATTTGATGTTAATTCTGATTTCCCAAGTGATTTATAAATAGATAAGAAATACACAAGTATATAAAGAATATGCTGTTTATCTGACTACAGTGGAAAGGTAATTTGCTGTTCTGTTATTTGAAGGGTCAGATAAGTGAAGTATAATTATGTGGTGCTCTGCTGTCAGCTGTTTGACATATGTGAGTCAATTAATTGAAGGACTGTTGTTTTTAATGTTAGATGAACAGTATATTACTGTATGCATTTAATTATTTATCATATTTGTGAATAATTATTTCTTGTGGTATTAGTTAAATGTTGATCAGTGCTAATGGTACCTCCAAGCACTCATTGTGGGAGGGTGCTCTACTCCACACATTCCATCATGAACACTACTTAAACCTCCATCTATACAAACCACCATCTTTGTCCTGCTAGTAGTATTTATTTATTTGTTTTTTAAATTACATGTGTGTCTGGCCAGTTTGCTTGTATGCATGATGCAAGTTTACAGGAGGGAAAACCATAAAAGTCCATATCAATATTCCTTTCTTCACGATGAGCATCAAACTATGCCCTTTAGGCCTGTAAAATGGTGCAGTGTCTCATCATTCATCCAGTTGTTCTATAGGAGAACTTTTAATGCTAAATACTTATTAGTGATAGACTGTATTTTCTTTCATGTTTTCAAGCGGTTGCTAAATGACAGTCATTTTTTTTTTAATGATAATCTTCCCATGAAAAGTTGGAATTCTGAAATAAGCTAAGAATTAGATAATTATCTGCATTTTATATAGATGATTGTCTGTAATATCATTTTACTATATCCTTCTTTAGTTTCATTGGAATATCCTGGAAGTAGCAAAGAAGAATTGTTTCGGCACTCAGTTGAAGAAAAAACTCAGGTGATCAGAGAGTTTTTAAATGCCCTGAATATTTCTAGGTAAGTCTTTTTTTTATTATTCTTTTTATTTTGTATATTAATGTAATTTACTCAAAGGAAAATTTTGTGGAAAATACATATTATTATTATTATTGTTGTTGTTGTTGTAAAGGGAAAAAATTGCATTGCTTTGTTTGTGTATTCAGAACTGATTTTTCATGATACACCTTAAGATGATAATTTTACCATTCAGTTCATGGGCCTTACTATAAATTCATGTTATAGCAAATGGTTAAGTCTGTCATAGCAAGAGTTCTCATGAATTTATAGCAACTTTTGTTATTTGCCACAACACATCTTTTTGCATCACTTAATGCACAATAAGCAGAGGTTGAGTGATATTGATAAATAATATTTAATTAATGGAAATTGCATAAAGTTTTCACATGTGTACATTTCCAGGTGCCTTAGCCAAGAAATGTAAAGCTTAGTTTTATAATTTCTTCTCTTTTCTGGAGTCTCTGGATATGCAACATTTCTAGCGAGCACATTGAGCCAGTTTAATATGAATTGTGATATGAGATTTAATTCACCATCTTATTGAACAAGCTTAGTGGAACTTGATGGTGTGGTGAATACTAAGTGTGAAGGTGCTTGTGGAACTAAGCAGATACTGCAATTTATGTATACTAATGCCAGAAAGCATCAGGGATAATAGGATGATATAGTTAATAGGTTGTGGGGGGGGGGTGCAGTACTGTTGATGATAGCAGATGGATTGCAGCAAAATAATGTATAAGTTCAGACAGATGTGAAAGGCTGGGTGTGTAGGATTGAGGCCAGAAGAACAAAATATACAGGTGAAGGTCGCAGGTGAAAATTAGCATGATGAGTGCAGGTTGGGTAATTTTTGTGGGGAGGGAAGGCTTTTGCTATGGAGACATAAATTATTATCATCATCATCAAATTCCTGATATATACCCTCAAGCTAAGTACAGGATATGATAGTACTACATGAAAAATTTACACCATCACTAACTTCCTATCTACAATTTTCCTCCAAATCAATCTGTTACCTGTAAAGACTCCAGCATTATCAGGTTTTATATTTCTGTTCTTCTAAGGCATTTTTTACTCTATCAATCCACCTATATCTTGGTTTTCCTCAAGGTCTTTTTCCTGCCAACCTGGCAGAAAACACTTGTTTTGCTAATCTTTCCTCTCCCATTCTGCTTAAGTGACCACCTGAGATTAGCTTTGCTAATGCATTCCTGGATGCTGACAATATCAAGTTCTTTCCTAATATCCTCATTTTTAATATGATATTGCCATCTGTTCATGCCCGTAATCTTTCTCAGGACTCTCATATCTGGAGTCTCTAGTCTTTGGTCAAGTGTTTTATTTCTAACCCAGCTCTCAGGTCCATAAGTTAAAATTGGTTTGAACACTGTCTTGTATACAGCTAATTTAGTGTTTTGGCTAATTTCTCTTTAATTTAATATAAACTTATTCAATTGACTTCCTACCATACCAGCTTTGTTGATTCTGTTGTCTATTTCCGTATTTATTTATCATCTTCACTAAAAATTATGCCTAAGTAACTGAAATGTTTTACTTGTTCTATAAGTTCTCCATTCACAGTGCAGTTGATATTTTCAATGTTTCTGCCTATTTTCATTGTCTTTATCTTTTTAATGCTGACCTTATTCAATTTAGTCAGGGAATCTTGCAGACTTGTAGCAGATTTATTTAGAAGTATAACATCATCTGCATAAAGCAAAGAGCCGAGATTAACGCCTCCAATTTTGATATCAAGTTTCATACCACTTTCCTTCATAATGTGATCCATATAGATAATGAATAACAGAAGGGATAATGTACTTCCTTCAATTCTAACTGCTGACTTACAACTCAAATAAAGACAAAGTATTGCTTCATATAATGCCCCATTAACACCATATAATTGTAGCATTTTGAATAGCTTCTCTCTTGGCACCTTGTCATATGCCTTTTCCAGATCTACAAAACTTAAATACAGATCTTTGTTATAATCCCATGATTTCTCAACTATCTATCGTAAAGTGAAAATCTGATCTTGACAGCCTCTATTTGGCCGGAATCCAGCTTCTTCACCAAGCTTCTCTTCCACAATCCTTCTCAACCGTTTCTCAAGTATACTTGCATATATCATACCAGGAGCACTCAGTAATGAAATACCTCTGTAATTCTCGCGTTCAGTTTTATTTCCCTTTTTATATATGGGTACTATGAGAGCTGAACTCCAATCATCTGGAATTCGTCCTTCTGTCCAGGCCTTCTGAACTATGCAGTGCAGCCACTGTAAGACTTTTATACCTCCATACTTGAGCATTTCTGGTCAAATATCATCTACTCCTGCTGCCTTTCCACATTTCAGGCTTTTGATAGCTTTTTTTACTTCAAGTATGGATGTGTATTTCTGACTGCATGCCTGTTGAGTGTTTTTTACCATTGTGCTATCACTGCTTGTTTCAGTTAGCAATTTTTCGAAGTAATTATTCCATATTTCAAGGATATCTTTTTCTCCTGTTTTCATGTCACCTTTATCATCTCTAATTACTTTTATAGCACTCTTTCCTCCATTTCTGAACATCTTCAACAACGTCCAGAATAACTTGCCACTTTCTTGATATTTATTTTCCATGTTCTTTCCAAAGTCCTCCTATGACTTTTGTTTAGCCCGTTTTACACAGTGTTTAGCTTTCTTACATTTGTCTCTGTATTCTCTAAGAGCACAAGCTGACTTATTTGCCAGAAGCTTTTGGTATGCTTTCTTCTTTTCCTTCACTGCCTCTTTAACTTCCTGTGTCCACCATGGAGTTCTGATTTTTCTATCTTTGCAGACAACTGCCTCTCTAGCTGAATCAATCAGGGTTTTTGTCAAGGCTTGGCACTGAATCTCCAAGGGTTGGTTCCTGTTCTCAAACTCTTTAATTTTTTCTTGAATAATGTTTGTGTATTTTAGTCTACAGTTTACATATGAGAGCTGCTCAACTTTTATTTGCTTTTAAACTTTCTTACATGTTATTCTTTTCAATATGAAATTCAATTTTATCCTGCTCAAGACTAAATGGTGATCACTTCCAATTTCAAATCCTCTGTACACCGGTGTCCTGCACCAGGGAGAAAACATCACCATCAACAATAACATAGTCAATGAGACTTTTCTTATTCCTTGCCTCTTCTCTCCATGTGAATTTGTGCACATTTTTATGTTGGAGTATGGTATTAGAAATATGTCCATGTCCTGAGTAGAAATCCAACAGGTATTTGCCATTAATATTAGGTTTGTTCTTTTCTCCAAATTTTCTCAAAATATTTTTGATTGTCTGACAGTCATTTCCTACTCTGATATTTAGATCCTCAACAAGGACCAACTTTTCCTTTTTCATTGTGTGAGTTGCTTTCTCTAAAGTCTCAAAACATTCCTCCACTTCCACCTTAGTGAAAGTGGAGGAATTTGTTGAGACTTATATGGGACCATAGGCACAAATAAGTCTCATTGTCCAATTCCCCATTCTCATATTTGCCCACACCACTATTTGAGACTGCCTGCCATTCAAGAAGATTAGCCTCATATTTAGTGTTGAATACTATGGCTACTCCTTTCTTTTCCTTGATTGTCATTGCCTGAATATAACATTTTGTATTTATTGCTCAGAAAGATCTCGCCAGTTTTTGCCTTTTTTGTTTCAGTCAACCCTATTATGTCGATCTGGTACTTATCCAATTCCTCAGCTAGTTCTATTTCTTTGCCATTTAGGCTTCTTATGTTGATAGTATCAATTTTGAACTCTGATGATGTTGAGTTGGGGTGGGTTTTAGGATTTGTTACAGTAGCTGACTTTTCGCTGTTTGCCCTGGTTCCCTGGCGAAAACAACGGGGATGTTGTTTAACCAGCGACGCCCCAGCCCGGCATGAAATTCTGTCATGTTGTACCATCATTTGAAATTTTTGTTTAAGCCAATAATAATACAATTTGGTCAGCTAAATCTCAAATTGCCAGCCCATCCTCATCCATTCAGCATCCAGGTAGATACCTAACAGGGTGCACCACGAGAAGGTGAGGATGGACATTAGGTCAGAAGCCCTGGTCGGGTCTCTGCATTCCTTTGAAGGCTAGGTGGAGGTCTCCTCTCAGTTATACAGCTTTGACCCTTAAGCACCCCAAATTATTATAATTATGATTATGATTATTTGACACCTCCAGGGAGGGAGGGCACCTGCTCTACAACTCTCCGTTCCCACCACTCAACCGCATTCACTTGTCATTCACCAACCCGCATCATCTATACCAATGCCATCTGCTGTCCACTACCACCACTAGTAAATTAGAAAAGAGAAAGAATGTGCTAGGAAGAAAATGGAATTTATTCACCTTCTAAGAGATAATTACCTAAACTAGCACATGATGGAGGTTGCTCAGGGGTTTGTTCTGGATTTGTGATAATATCAGTGGAGCTGTCCATAATTAAGATAACTACATTGCTTCCTATTGTGAAGAGTTTGACTTGGGAGGTTGCCATACATTGAATTTCCATTTGAGAAGGTATATGTGTTGAACCACAGGGCAGATAGTTAACAAGCTTGGGAGTCAGTTTGAAGAAGTGCCATGACTTAAGAATATGCAAAAGAAGAATGTTAGCAGTGTATAGAAGATAGTTGAGAGGCATCTGAAGGAAATAATATTAGACTGTATACCCAAGGTCAGAAGGTGTTAGATGGATAAGTAGTAGCATAAACGGGAGCTGAAAACAAAATTAATAAATCCTGTGGATAGTATATAAGGTGGGTAGTAAGCTTGTAGTAGTAGAAGAAAAAGACAAAAGCAAGAAGTGTGATGGTAAGGAAGGCAAAATCAAATTATGAGAGAAAATTAGCAGAGTAGCAGAAGAAATCCTTTAGATTTTCCTTCTATCATATTCATTCATCATTTCTGCTAATTATTATATTAGTGTAGCTAGGACAGAAGCATTCTAGTTAGAAACATCATCATCTTTGGAGTGGTCATTAATGTGTTAAAGAGGCTACCATTCAGAGATAGACAGATAGCATCTTAATCCATTATAGAGAACATGAAATAAAAGTAAGTCTTGCTTGTACAATTTGCTCACATTTTATGATAGGATTCATGTGCTAGGAGGAACTCATGCTGGAGACTTTATTATTATTATTAGCTTTGCCCTTTTCTCCAAATGTTTTCCAATATATTTCTGTGTGTGTGGTATTCATTTTTAATGTGGAATTCATTTCTAATATAATGATATTATTTAAGAGGGAGATGTTAAATCCCATTTTATTTTATAGCCAGGTACGAAACTCGGGTTGAAATCCATCGACATCCATAGAGTTTCAATGCCGAAAAAACTATCGGCAGAACCAAGTGTAAATGATCACTTGGATAGTACAACACTAGGGCAACTCCATGCAAAGGCGGAGCAAGCTCCCTCGCTAACTTTAATATTCTTTCATAATGTAAAACCCAGCTCCTAAGAGATGTATATATATTGTTTTACATTATGAGAAGACGTCACTACCCAGACCGGTTTCAACCTTTTTTGAGGTCTCATCAGTGAGTAGGTAGACCTGGAATATCAAGGTTTAAAGTGAACAGAAACTTACATACCTCTACTATCGAATTGCCGGTAAAATAGCCTTTTGGTATATTATCTTTGTAGTTAACGATTTTTAACAACACCACTTCGGCAATTCGATAGTAGAGGTATGTAAGTTTCTGATAACATACAAGATCTAACATATAGACTTCCTTTTAACCATAACAAAAATTAACTATTTTATTTACTCACCAGAAGATAATCTCCATCATCTCTACAGTATTTCTTGCTCTTGTAAACTGACATATTTTAGATAAACAGGAAAAACAGCTAACATCTGTAGAAATCAAGCATCATCTGGAATGCAAGATCCTTAGTATTATATAGATACAAATATGAGAGAATCTCTCTCACTACACTACAACATTCTCCAGATTTAAATAAATATGGCTGCCTCACCTTACCAAAAATCTGGGTCATCTTGAGACTTTCACTGGAATGAGCACGATCCTATCACTGCAGTCATTGAGGGTGCATCTAGAACATCAGGATCCCACCTAAATTTTACACCATCTTTCTTTGCCTTCCTAATGGCATGACTATGTTAATGGTTAGAGCTTATGTCTTTGTGTTAATGAAGATGCCTTGATGATGTAGGCAAAATATTAGTCATAATTTAATAACTAAAGAAAGTTAGTTAATTATTATTTCTAGATGTGTGTTTTCTCTGCTAAGTAACATCATAATATCTGACATATGAAATTATGCCTATGAACTGAGGGAATGTGATTTTAAAAGTTTGAGTAATAGACAGCTCGTATCAGGTGCAATGAAGAACCTCAGGTCATCTCTGGAAAGTTAATAAAGGTTAGGAAGCATATGAAGTTTAGGTTTTTCTTAGTGGCATTTAGTAAATGTGGGAAAGGGGCTACCAGTAGATGTTGTGAGTGCATCTTTGGTAAATGCTTTTAAAGAAAGGTATGACAGATATCCAGACATTGTGTGATCTGGAAGAAGCCCTTTCTCGATGACTCATTGTCTATCTGGAAGAGACTGCATAATAATTATCATGAATGTTCTTAGATTCAGATTCTTATTTAAGCACTGGCATTAAAAGCTATAACAGTTCTATGGAAAGATGGCCAGGAATATTTTATATAGGTTACTTTGCAAAAACATTATTCAAGCATGTTTGCCTGTAACACAGAGTAAGTGATTTAATGTAATCTGTAAGTTAAATGACAAAATTTCTGCTTGGTTAATATTACTTTCAAATTGGAGCATTATATTAATAAACCTAACCTTTGAGCTCTTGATTAACAATTCATCTAAGTGCCAAAAAATCCTCCTGAACTCCAGTTTTGCACACATGGACACCTCAGAATTTTTGTCCTTTAACTTAGAGATTACTTTAAATCGCTTGCTCTGTGCTACAGGCAAACATGCTTAAATAACATTCTTGAAATCTAATCCCCTTTAAAATATTCCTTGCTGATATTGCCATAGAATTTTGGCCACTGTTTGGTGTGTTTAACACATCATTCATAGTATGGATTGCTGTAAGATATGTTAATTTTATATTTGTGTGACAATATGGAATTTTCAGACTGAATGCTGCAATGTGATATTTGTAATTGGAATGTGGTGTTTGATTAAATATTTTAGACAACGTCATTTTAAATCGTTTGTTTCTTGTTCGGTGCTTTGTAATAAAATGGCAGCGAAAGGGAGATCATTGCATAAGTCAACACGAAATACAAAGTGAATTGTATAGTAGATTTTTGCAAATGGTGAAGTGCTGTGTGTGTAATATGTATTCATGGGGAGATGATGCTAATGTTTATGTGGAAAGGTTGAATAGATAACCGAGAGAATGTGGGTATTCAAGAAGGGAGATTTGCTGATGGACCATGAGGCTTGTTTGAATCAGAGTAGAAAACATGGCAGGGTAAGTGAAATGGATGTTGAGGAAGATTGTACAAATGTTAAAAAAACTTGTGAAACTGATAGCTAAAGAAATAGTGCCATTGACCATAATAAAGTGTAAGAGAATGATGGTGAAAAAGAGTGCAAGTAATGGTAAGGTGATGAGAAGGGCTGATTGAATAAAAGCATCTGTGACTGACAGGAAAACAGAGAGAGAATAATAGCAAAAAATCATACAAGATTCGATATATCACCACTTGTTTCGAAGAAATATTCTAGAGTTGACTTCTGCCTTGGCATACTTGTTTAATATGAGCTTTACATTTGAATTCCAAAGGAGTGGAAGAGAAAGGTAAGATTTTACTTCTTCATAAGGGAGGTAACAGAATTCAAGCATCAAATTAATTGCCCTTTTACTCTCTGTCTTTTGATAGTTTGCTGCATGATAAGCTGATAGTTAATCTGGAATGGATTGGGTTGTATATTAGATTAATGCATTTGATTGGTGATTGGCTCTATGATAGGCATCAGCAAGTTGTGTAGTGTGGAGCAGTATTCGAGAAGAGGAAAGTAACTAGTGGTGTGCATCAAGTGTTCATTTTTAAGGTCATTGCTTTTTAATCTGTGTGTTAAGGATATTGGGCAAGGTTTGAATGGAGATGTTCAGTTGTTTGCTGATGATGAAAAGTTGGGAAGAACTATGAGAAGGAGAGCAGATGTGGTTTTACAAGAGGACTTGAATAGACTGAGTGAATTGGCACAGGAGTGAGGTTATCAGCTGAATGTTGCAAAGTGTGAGGTTTTAAATTTTGGAAAAATCAAAGCTTGGATATATACCTAGTGGGAATATATTGGAGGAGGTGGAGGAAATAAGAGTTCTGTGTTTGGTGGTAGATAAGGATCTGAAATTTAGAGGACACCTCTCTACAATTGTGAGGCCAACACAAAGAATTCTGGCAATAATGTGGAGGATGCTGACTTGTAAGGAGATTCTTGTTCCATTGTTATAAGGCTTTGATTAAGTCACGTATGGATTACTGTGCACAGATTTCGTCACCTGGTTTTCCAAGGATGAATGGGTACTGGAAAGTGTCAAAAGGCAATTAACTAAGGTGGTTTCTGATCTCTGGAATGTTGAGTATGAAGAAAGGGTGAGAATATTAAATTTACAGGCTAGTTGATAGGAGGAGGAGGGGGTGATGATATGTTCTTATCAAATTAATGTTGAAGAGGTTTCGTAGAATGTTGGGGGGGGGGGAGAAACAGGAGGTCATCCCTGGAAATTATATGTGGAGAGTGTGAGCGAAGTAGTGAGAAGCAGATTTTTTTTGTTTTTTTTGCATGGAGAGTGGCAAATGTATTTAAGGCATGATATGATGAGCTGCATGTTGTAATATATGTATGTATATATATATGTATATATATGTGTGTATATATATATATATTATACATATATAATTATGCATATGTGACTGCAGTGTTTAAAGGGGATCACCCACAAGTCTTTGATTTTGCTATATCTATTAAATGCCAGTACTTAAATAGGAATCTGGATCTAATAACAAGCATCGAAGTAAGGTCTTTTTATAAAAATTTTCCTCCCTCTATCATATTCATCTAAATGCTATCTATTTTCAGACAAATTATCACCAATGTTATCTATTTCTGGTTTGTCATTTTCAATACCAGAACATTTGTCATCTACAGAATTGGTTTGGTTGAATGAGTCATCATTCAACTTTTTCACATTATATAAAAGGCTGGGTTTCTGTTTAAAAACAAAGATGAAGTTTACAAATTTTCTGTGACTAACTGACACTCACATGTAATCAGAAATGATGCTGACATTAGTTAATTATGTAGATGTAAAAACATTTATGCAGTTCCATTTAATGTAATTTAGCAGTCAAATTTGTTTGAAATGTATGTTAATAGTTTATCTATAGATAAATTAAAAACCAAATGACAGAAATAATCAGGAATTAACAAGCAGCACTCTTTATCAGTATTCTAGTTTGAAAGTTTTAATTTCTTTCCTCTTAGAGTTGATTGTCTTTTAGCTCATAGTAGTGCAATTTATCCTTGCCTGCAATTGGCATTAAAGAACTCTGATCTTAAGGTTAAATCGCAGGCATTCTTTAATACTGGAGGATACAATGCAACAAAGTAAGTTTATTTTGCCTGTTATTGTATATATGTAATTGCAATGCTTTTGTTTGTTTGTTTTTTTGTTTTTAAAATGAGCACTTTTTTAAGTTTTATAATCAGGACCAATTGAATACTAGGTTGAATATATATTATCCTGATATACTTTCCAAAGTCAAATTTCAAAATAGTCTTTTATTGTGAAAAAAACAAACCAATTGCAGTAATCGGTCATCATCATCAAATTCCTGCTATGTACCCTCAAGGGGTGTACAGGATATGATAGTATCACATGAAAAATTTACATCATTACCAACTTCCTATCTACAATTTTCCTCCAAATCAGTCTGTTACTTGTCAAGACTCCAACATTATCAGATCTTATACTTCTATCGTCTAAGCTACTTTGTACCATATCAATCCACCTATATCTTGGTCTTCCTTTGGGTAGTTTTCCTGCCAACCTGGCAGAGAACACTTGTTTTGCTAATCTTTCCTCGCCCATTCTGTTTAAGTGGCCATACCACCTGAGATTAGCTCTGCTAATGCATTCCTGGATGCTGACGATGTCAAGTTCTTTCCTAATATTCTCGTTTTTAATATGAAATTGCCATTGATGCCATCTGTTCATGCCTCTAATCTTTCACAGGACTCTCATATCTGCGGTCTCTAGTCTTTGGTGAAGTGTTTTACTTCTGACCCAGCTCTCAGATCCATAAGTTAAAACTGGTTTGAACACTGTCTTGTATACAGCTAATTTTAGTGTTCCGACTAATTTCTCTCTTATTCCATATGAATTTATTCAGTTGACTTCCTACCATACCAGCTTTGTTGATTCTGTTGTCTATTTCTATATTTAATTTACCATCTTCACTAAAAATTGTGCCTAAGTAGCTGAAATGTTTTACTTGTTCTACAGGTTCTCCGTTCACAACACAGTTGATATTTTCAACAATTCTGCCTATTTTCATTGTTTTTGTCTTTTTATTGCTGACCTTCATACCATATTTATTACAACAGCTATTCAATTTAGTCAGAGAATCTTGCAGACTTGTAGCAGATTTATTTATAAGTATAACATCATCCGCATAAAGCAAAGAGCTGACATTAACATCTCCAATTTTGATATCATGTTCAATACCATTTTCCTTCATAATGTGATTCTTCATAATATAGATAATGAATAACAGAGGGGATAATGTACATCCTTGTCTCACACCAGATTTAACATTAAACCACCTTCCTGTACTTCCTTCAATTCTAACAGCTGAATTATAACTCAAATAAAGACTAAGTATTGTTTGATATAATGCACCATTCTCACCATATAACTGTAGCATATTAAATAGCTTCTTCCTTGTCATATGCCTTTTTAAAATTGACAAAATTTAAATACAGATCTTTATTATATTCTCATGATTTCTCCACTATTTGTCATAAAGTGAAGATTTGATCTTGACAGCCTCTATTTGACCTGAATCCAGCTTGTTCTTCACCCAGCTTATCTTCCACAATTCTTCTCAACTGTTTCTCAAGTATACTTACATAGATCTTGCCAGGAGCACTCAGTAGGGAAATACATCTGTAATTCTCACATTCAGTTTTATTTCCCTTTTTATATATGGGTACTATGAGAGCTCTACTCCAAACATCAGGAATTCGTCCCTCTGTCCAGGCATTCTGAACTATGCAGTGCGGCCACTGTAAGACTTTTATACCACCATACTTCAGCATTTCTGTTCGAATGTCATCTACTCCTGCTGCCTTTCCACATTTCAAGCCTTAGATGACTTTTTCTACTTCAGGTATGGATATGTATTCCTGACTGTATGCCTGTTGAGCGTTTTTTACCACTGTGCTATCACTGCTTGTTTAATTTAGCAATTTTTCGAAGTAATTACTCCATACTTCAAGGATATCTTTTTCTCCCGTTTTCATGTCACCTTTATCATCTCTAACTCCTCTTTGCAGCACTCTTTCTGCCATTCCTCTTCTTCACCAACCTCCAGAATATTTTGCCAACTTCTTCATATTTATTTTCTATGTTCTTGCCAATACTTGAAAAACTCCTCCCATGACTTTTGTTTAGCTAGTTTTATACAGTGTTTAGGTTTTTTACATTTGTCTCTGTATTGTCTAAGAGCACAAGCTGACTTATTTGCCAGAAACTTTTGATATGCTTTCTTCTTTTCCTTCACTTCTTCTTTAACTTCCTGTGTCTACGATGGAGTTTTAATTTTTCTATCCTTGCAGTCAACTTCACCACATGCCACTCTAGCTGAATCAATCAGGGTTTTCTTCAAGGCTTGGCACTGAATCTCCAAGGGTTGGTTCCTGTTCTCAAACTCTTTCATTTTTTTTCTTGAATAATCTTCATGTATTTTAGTCTACAGTTTACATATGAGAGCTGCTCAACTTTTATTTGCTTTAAAACTTTCTTACATGTTATTCTTTTCAATATGAAATTCAATTTTATTCTGCTCAAGACTAAATGGTGATCATTTCCAATTTCAAATCCTCTTTACACTGGTGTCCTGCGCCAGGGAAAAAACATCACCATCAACAATAACATAGTCAATGAGACTTTTCTTATTTCTTGCCTCTTCTCTCCATGTGAATTTGTGCATTTATGTTGGAACATGTTAGTAATAACCAGTCCATGTCCTGAGTAGAAATCCAACAATTATTTGCCATTAATATTAGCTTTGTTCTTTTCTCCAAATGTTCTCAAAATATTTTTGTATGTCTGACAATCATATCCTACTCTGCTATTTAGATCCCCAACAAGGACCAACTTTTCCTTTTTCATTGTGTCAGTTGCTTTCTCTAAAGACTCAAAAAATTCCTCCACTTCCACTTTAGTAGAACCTTCTGTGGGACAATAGGCACAAATAAGTCTCATTGTCCAGTTCCCCATTCTCATATTTGCCCACACCACTATTTGAGACTGCCTGCCATTCAAGAAGATTAGCCTCATATTTAGTGTTGAATACTATGGCTACTCCTTTCTTTTCCTTGATTGTCATTGCCTGAATATAACATTTTGTATTTATTGCTCAGAAAGATCTCACCAGTTTTTGCCTTTTTTGTTTCAGTCACCCCTATTATGTCGATCTGGTACTTATCCAATTCCTCAGCTAGTTCCATTTCTTTGTCATTCAGGCTTCTTATGTTGATAGTACCGATCTTTAACTCTGATGATGTTGAGTTGGGGTGTGTTTTCAGGTTAACCAGGTGACGCCCCAGCCGTCATGAAATATTGTAATGTTGTACCATCATTTTGTATATTGGTTTAAGCCAATATACAAAATGATGGAATAAAATTTGGTCGCTAAATCCCAAATTGCCACCCCATCCTCGTTCATTCAGTATCCAGGTAGATAGCCAACAGGGTGCACCATGGGAAGTTGAGGATTGGACATTAGGTTAGAAGCCCTGGTCTCCATATTCCTTTAAAGGCTATGTGGAGGTCTTCTCTCAGTTACACAGCTTTGTTCCTTAAGCAGTAATTGGTTTGTTTCTTTATTATAAAGAGTAAATATACTATAGGTTGTGTACCTTTTATTTTATATTATATCATTTTATAAACAGTAAATATAAAGTACTACAGTCAACGTGTATATAATTTACTATTGTATAATTTACCCTTACGTGAGTTTTCATCAGGTATGATCTGGAAACGATTGATGCCTTTGCAAATTTGACTGTTGCTAATTTTAAAATTTAAATGAGAATGGACTTTGAGATGAAACTTTCTAAATATGAGTAAATTTTCTAGATTGTTAAGTGTGAATATCAATGTGATAACGCATATTCTGTTTGTAATATTTGAATGAATAGTGCTGTTGTAGCCCTTTGGAAATAGTATTGCTTCCATGGCAGTAGAGACATTCAGATGAAATACCCTGATAAATTCAATTCTAGTTGCAAACTAGAACTTGTTAGTCCTTTTTTCATCCAGTTCCCAAATTAATTTTTCTTTGGTATAGGCAAGCAGGCATTGTTTTTAACTTCTGGAAATTTGATTTTTCACCCCAGCAAATAATTGACCATAGAACTTGAACAATTTCACAAAATAATATATAGTTCTCGTGGAAAGGCTTAGACATTGGTTATACATTTTTACTAAATAGCTTAATACGTTCGCTGCCACGCTGCTCAAGCGCTTTCGCGTCTTCAAGGTCACTACGAGTAATCTCGTAGCCGGCTTATCAGATAGAATTTTGTTTCATACGCCAACTACGAGTAATCTCGTATTACTCCCATCTTCAAGGTCACTACGAGTAATCTCGTA
Source organism: Typopeltis vanoorti (assembly GCF_054136105.1). NCBI lineage: Eukaryota > Metazoa > Arthropoda > Arachnida > Uropygi > Thelyphonidae > Typopeltis > Typopeltis vanoorti. The sequence continues at coordinate 61,533,364 of NC_143573.1, read as the reverse complement.
GCCGGCTTATCAGATAGAATTTTGTTTCATACGCCAACTACGAATAATCTCATAGTTGACGTATGAAAATGTTATATGTTTATGTAAATGTAACATATTATATGAAATATGTTATAAAATTTATGCTCAAAATGAGCATAAATTTTATAACATGATTACTGGAAATGCAATGTCTGCATTAAAATTTAGAGATCAATTTATCTCAATTTTTGTTGGAATGGATGAACTTACAGCATCAGAGAATATCAGGAGGAATCGGGATTTTCATTATTTGGAAATTTTACCACCAACAGCAGAAAAGAATCACCCGACAAAGCCATGCCATGTCTGTACAAGAAACAAATGTAGACGCGAAACACGTTATTATTGTCCTGTTTGCCAGGAAAAACCACCATTGTGCGTGGAAAATTGTTTTAAAATATACCATTCTTAATTTGAATAAATGTTTTTTTTTTTATTTTACTGAGTGCTTTTTTATTTCATTGATTGGTTTTTATTGATTTTACTAGTTTTAAATTGATTTACAAATTACGTGTTATACTACGGATTAACTCGCACTTGGCATAGGAGGTTGGTAATCGACATACGAGTATACGCGTAGTTGGCTTGTGAAGCTCATATACGAACTACGAGTATACTTGTAGTTGGCATCTGAGGCACATACACAATATACTATATTTTAGTTGAAATTATTTCCCTTCTACCAAGCCCCCAGACATGTGCTCTGCTTTATTCATAATCCAAGGGTCCAAATTAAGGTAATTATACAAAGGGATAGCTCGTGTTTGGCATAGGAGGTCAGTAAATCGACATACAAGTATACTCGTAGTTGGCTTGTGAAGCTCATATACGAACTACGAGTATACTCGTAGTTGGCAGCGAACGTGTTAAGGAAATTACAATGTACAATAGAATATACATTAAAATAAACTTTAATACACTTCCAATATAAGACTTCAAGAGGTCTGACCAATACATTGGACAGACCTCTCGAAGTCTTGCCAGAACATGTGGGAGACATAAATCACAACAGAATAATCACATCAGGTTTAGCTCACCATTTTTTGACATCCAATCATGTTATAGACTGGAAAAACAGTTCTATGTCTTACATTGAGGATGACTACAGACACAGAACTTTTAAAGTATCAGCAGTAGTGCTACGCACAGGCAGCAATTTAAATAGAAATCAGGGTGCTATTATTAAAGACATATGGAAAAATCTTATCAATTCTCTCAACTCAACAGAACTACAATACGCAAAAAACCACACAACACGTGTCATGTACTGGATTCTGACTAATGCATGCACACTTCCAAACGAGGATTATCAAATGTGACGGCCTAACAGACTAATGCTTCTCTATTCATGTAACTTGGTGCATTTGTATTTACACCAGTACAGCCTTGATTATGCTAGACAGTAGCTAGTGAAACTGGTTGGCAATTTGTATTTTATTCATTAAATCATATGGTCTCTTAATAATAAAGTTCTCAGTTTTCACACTTCCAATATTTCGGCAACGTCACGTTGCCATTATCACAGGAACTTAAAAACAAGACACGTACATACAAGCACAACACACAGTAAATGAGGAACGAAGCAGGAAGCTATTCTTTCTCTTAAAAGTCCTGATTGTGCTCCCTAGTGGACAATGTTGGTATTCTTGACAGATTGGGCTAAAGGTCTTCTGGTGTAGGTTTCCGAAATTTGGGGCTGTCTCATACAACCAAATTCATTGAGGTTTGGATTGTTTCTTAGGGCTGAGGCTGATTCCATGAATAGCCTTTCGTATTTGAATTTACTACGGTGTATTATCGTGGCTTTTTTCCACTGTATTCTATGGCAGGTATCCAGCACATGGTCTGCAAGACCACAGTGGCTGTATTGGTGAAACTGGATGTAGTCCTTGTGTTCTGAAATTCTGATATTAGCTGTCCTGCCTGTTTGGACAAAGTAGGACAGCTTACAGCTGCAAGGGACTTGGTATACACCAGGTAGGTCTAGAGGCAGAGGTTGGTCTTTAGTTACAGACCTTATAAAAAATTGGCATCCCTTATCTGCTTCACTAAAGACCAACCTCCCCTCTAGACCTACCTGGTGTATACTAAGTCCCTCGCAACTGTAAGCTGGCCTACTTTGTCCAAACAGGCAGGACAGCTAAAATATCAGAATTTCGGAACACAAGGACTACATCCAGTTTCACCAATACAGCCACTCTGGTCTTGCAGACCATGCGCTGGATACCCGCCATAGAATACGGTGGAAAAAAGCCACGATAATACACCGTAGTAAATTCAAATATGAAAGGCTATTCATGGAATCAGCCTCAGCCCTAAGAAACAATCCAAAAAACCTCAACAAATTTGGTTGCAAGAGACTGCCCCAAATTTGAGAAACCTACATCAGAAGACCATCAGCCCAATCGGCCAAGAATACCAACATTGCCCACTAAGGGGCATAATCAGGACTTTTAGGAGAAAGAATAACTTCCTGCTTCGTTCCTCATTTACTGTGTGTTGTGCTTGCGTGCACGTGTCTTATTTTTAAGTTCCTGTGATAATGGCAACATGACGTTGCCAAAATATTGGAAGCACATTAAAATTTATTTTAATATATATTCTATTGCACGTTGTAATTTCCTTAAGCTATTTAGTAAGAATAATATATAGTGTTAGGGCTCATGACTTGGTGTCATTTATTATTTATTATTATTTTTATGCTCTGTATGAATTTAGTATATAAATGGATATAAAGTCATGTTCAAATGATCCTGAGATTAATTTTCCCATGATGAGTCTGACTTCATGGAAGTCTGAGGACTATTATTAACACCAGACCTGCATGGAGTCTAAAGACTCATCACAGCAGGCAAACACTGATACATATAAAGCCCATCAAGGCCTGGTTTAAACTCATTCACCACAATGTCAGGCAAAGCCTTCCACTAACCAATCATGCTCCATTCAAAGAACCTACTCCTTATGTCCCTACTCACACCCTCTTTATACAACTTCAAGGTGTTCTACCCCTTCCCCATTCTGCAAAAACTTTCTTCCACATTAACCTGACAACCCTTTACCAACAAAAATGTCTCAATCACATCCTCTCTCTTTTCCCTATTCACAAGGCTTTGCAAACTTCATTCACTCAATGTGTCCTTATATTTCACATCCTAAAGATCATAAATTAAAGTTACGAAGAAATTATATACTTGGTTTAATCCTTTATCCAAGTGTAAGCAAACAAGTTTGTACCTGAACTATTTTCAGGACTTGGGCAACTCGTGTAAAGAAGCTAATAACTTCACATCAGTTGCCTTAATATCCCATAATGCAAAGCACATCTCCTTCCAGATGTATAATGCTATGCATTATGGGAAGGGCCACTACCCAGACCAGTTTCGATCTTTATTGAGGATACTAAGGCAAGTGATGTGAAGTCATTAGCTTCTTTATACAAGTTGCCCCAGTTCTCTCTCCTCTGGATCCTCTCCACCTCCTCCCCATCAAGAAGAAACCTAGGTGACCAAATATGGGCACAGTAGTCGAGATGAGGTCTTATCAAGGCTCAGTACAGAGGAACAATAACTTGCTTGTCTCTGCTCGTTAAAGTATTTTTCAGCAACCAAGTGATTTGATGAGCTGATTTAGCCACTTTTGCAATGTGTCCCCTAAACTTCATCTCCCTATCCACAAACATTCCCAAGTCCCTGGCCTCATCAATCTCCTGGAGTACAGTTCCACTAATGTAGTATACTGCTGCTAATCTTTTCACCCCAAAATGCATAACCTTACATTTTGTCACATTAAATTGACATCCATTCTCCTTAGCCCAGAACTCCAATCTATCCAAATCATCCTGCAAGATTTTGACATCTTCTGCATTCACTATTGCCCTACCCAACTTTGCATCATCCGCAAACAAATGAACCGTTCCTCTTAGATCCTTCCCTATATCTTTAATGAACAAATTAAACAGCAGTGGTCCAAGAACAGAACCCTGCGGCACACCACTAGTCACAGGCTGTCTTTTGGATTCTATTCCTGAATAAACTACTCTCTGATATCTCTCCACCAACCCTATATCCATTCCCATATGTTGTAGTTTACGGATTAGTATTCCATGTGGTATCCTGTCAAACGCCTTTGCCAGGTCCAGCAGTATCACTGTAAACCCATTATCCTTATCCAGTTCAGCCGTCACTGTGTTATAAAACTTGAGCAAGTTACTGAGGCATGATCTACCCTTCACAAAGCCATGCTGTCCCCTGTACAGTATCTCATTTTCATCAATCCATTCCTGTATTTTTCCCTTGACTACTTTCTCCAAGACCTTGACAACGACTCCCGATATGCTGATCAGTCGGTAATTTGCAACAGTAGTCTTGGATCCTCCTTTATGCAGTGGAACTATTTTCCCCTCTTTCCACACCTTCGGGACTAAACCAGACCTGAGACTCAGATTAAACAACATGGTCAAGGGCCCTGATAATTCTTTTGCCGCTTCACGTAAGACCCATGCCGGTATACCATCCAATCCCACAGATGTATTCACATTAAGGTTCTGTAATAGACTATTCACCTCCCCTTCATTCATCACAATTCCCATATAAAGTAATGGTTCCTTCATTCTTTCAGTGTCACCACCTGGATGATATACTCTTGCAAAGTGCTCAGTCAGTAATTTTACTATATCGACTGATTCAGTGACCTCCTTATCATCGGCATTCCTTAAAATCATTCTGCTGTGTACATTTTTTTTTTTTTTTGCTTGCAGCATATTCAAAGAACTGTTTGGGATTCTCTTTAGCTTGCATAGCTAGTTTCCTTTCATAATTCGCTTTTGCTTTTCTTACCACACTCATTACCCTTCTTGCCTGCAGGTCACCTTTCTCTTTAAATTCCCTCCACAGTTGTTTCTTTTTTTGCAGCTCAAGCTTAATGGTGTTATTCATCCATTTAACCCCTACTTGTTTTACTATTCGGACCCTAGGTGTACAATCAGCCATAATCTCCTGTAAATGCTCCTTGACCACTTCCCATGCTCTATCGACATCCAGCCCTTGCAGTTTTACATGCCATGGCACTGAGCCAAGCAATCTCCTAAGCTTGTCATACTTGCCAGCCCAGTAATTCCCCATATACTCTGTCTTAATCGAAAATTCCACACCTTTAGCCACCTCCCAGGTCAAGACCTTATGATCACTCTCACCAATAGGTGGCAACATGGTCATATTCATTACAGTCAAATTCTCAGATGCTATTACCAGGTCAAGCACTCTCAAACCCCTAGTATTTTCTATTACATGCTGTCTCAGATAGTTATCCCTTAATAATTGAATAAAATCCAGTTCCTTCCTCATATGTGTCCTCTCCTCCTTCCAATCAATGTTACCATAGTTGAAATCCCCTGTAACAATTACCTTTCTTCTACTCATTTCATCAATTTGTGTATGCATACTATCTCCACCATCTATTCCATACCTGATCTATAGCAACACCCAACTGTATATTTTGTTCTGCTGTCAAAATCTCACACCAAATAGCCTCAAATGAGC